>NW_015161951.1:1508347-1508495 GCF_001447785.1 Gekko japonicus | reverse complement strand
TTTTCTAATTATCAACAAGATAACTGGTGTGATTTGCTGCCATTAGCTGAATATTGTTATAACAACACACTACACAACTCCATTGACATGTCACCTTTCAAGGCAGCGTTGGGCTATGATAATCCCCCTTTACCTTTTCTGAGGGAGG
>NW_015161951.1:1498688-1507887 GCF_001447785.1 Gekko japonicus | reverse complement strand
ATATTCGGGCCCCTTACCTGCTCCAGGAGTTCCACAAACGGTTCCCGGGCAAACCGGGAGGTCTCCCGGAAAATCTCCCGGGCTAACCGGGAGGTCTCCCGGATCTTCCGGGAGGTGGTGGTTAAGGTGTATTTTCGAGGGGGCAGTATGTCAGCTAGCTGCCATTGTCATTCCGGTTCCTGTGTAGTTCCCTTCAGCCCTCCCCCTCCTTCTTTTCTCTTTCAGTATGTTATGTTATGTAGTCGGCTGAACTTGCCAAGGTCGTGCAGCTGGGTGTAGGGGGAGAGCTTTGCCTAGAATGTTTTGGGTATCTTGCATGTGAACTGAACCTGTGTTGACATTTCAGAACGGTTGCGTTCCCATGCATTGGGCGTGAACTGTATGGTCTATTCCCGCCAGCGGGAATTGGACCCATTGGTCCTTCCCTGGTTCAAATGTCTTTATTATGCCTTCCCTGGTTACCTGTAGTTATTCCTAACAATGTCCTGTTCTGGTTACACCAACGCTTTGAAATAAACCTTACTTGCTTTGCAACGTGGAGTTGTTTTTTATGCTTGGAACCCAACACCTTGTCATGTAACCACAACCTAAATAATGCACTTTCAATGCACTTTCCAACTGGATTTTACTGTGTGAACTGACAAAATCCAGTTGGAAAGTGCATTGAAAGTGGATTGAAAGTGGATTATTCAGCATGTGTGATCGCAGCCCTAGTCTACATCATAAAAGTAGGAACTGTTTGGGGTAAGTGAAGTGAAATTTTGCCTCATTGCTTGCTATAAAGGCAATTACAGGTCTTCAGAATTATGTCTTCTTCACACGTACAGGGAGCAAGGACACAACCAAATACAATGGGACTGGGATTGGGACTGCAGCTCTGATGAATGTACCCAGGTTGAAAATGGTTTGAATAATAGAGGCTCTAAACTTACAGAAAACCAAACACCCTACTAAAAGCCTTCCAGTGTTGCCTGATTCAACACAGCTGGAGCTGATCTTAAAGGTACATACATTACATCACAAAAATACAGACAGGTCCAATGCCAAATTCAGGCCATAAGGAAACATAGTGTGAAACTTAAAAATAAAGTACATTTCTTTTTGTAGCAACACTCTATCAATATCAATTTTGTGTGATCGTTCAGTTATCACTCTATATAACACAGTAAACCTAATATCCTCTGCTCTGTGGCCAGCCTCCATGTAATGCATCACCATAGGAGCTTCTCTAATTTGATGTTTAATTCTATTTTTATGCTCCAACATTCTAGACTTGATTGGTCTAATGGTAGACCCTATGTAGCCCTTTGAACATGGACAGAGAGTGAAATAAATTGTGTAAATAGAGTTGCAATTGTTGAAGGCAGAAATTCTCCAGGTGATGTTCATTTCACTGAAATTCACAGTTGGCCTTCTTGAACCAATTCACATGCAAGGCATTTGCCACATTTATAGAATCCAGTTGGAAGATTCTTATCCCTTGTAGTTCTGGGGCTTATATCAGATCTAACAATCATTATCTCTAACTAATGAGGCCATTCGCTAACCCTACTTGTGCCATGCACATGGCCTCTTTTCACACTTTGCCTGATGAGTTGGGGGTCCCTCTGGTGAAGGATAAGACAGAAGGCCCTTGCATGCACCTGGTTTACATTGATATCTTGCCTGACTCTGTTCAACATTCACCCCAGTTCCCTGAAGATAAATTGGCTTCCCTTTGGGCTCTTCTCACTCTAATCATGGAAAAAGTGCACACTTTTGGGCCACCTCAATTTTGCTTGCAGGGTTGTCTCCTCAGGCCATGCCTTTTGCACTTGTCTAACCAGGGCCACTTCTGGGGCTCACTCCCCTCACTATCACATTAGGATCACAAAGTGCATGAAGGGTGATTTGTCAGTTTGGTTATCTTCCCTATAATCTTACAATGGTGTCTCCATCTAGCAACTCCTCCCTGGATTTGGGCCCTTCCTTTCAGATTCATTCTGATACCTCAAGAAGTGTTGAGTTTGACATATTTTTCACTGGCTGCTGGTGTTCCCAGTAGTGGCCTAGCAGTTGGGTGGGATCTGGTATTCTTAGGGATCTTATCTTTCTGGAATTCTTCCCAATACTTGTGGCAGTTTCCATCTGGGGTGAAGCTTTCAGGGACAGGAAGGTTTGCTTTTGGTGCAACAACCAGGCTGTTGTTTGGGTCATTGATCACAAAACCTCACACTCTGAGCTGGTGAATAAATTTGTCCTCCTGTGCTTGTCATGAAACATCATGAAATGGCTACAAGCATGGACGGCTTCAAAAGGGAATTAGATAAGCATATGGAGCAGAGGTCCATCAGTGGCTATTAGCCACAAGGTATAGATAGGGACTCTGGGGCAAGTGACGCTCTGTCTTCTTGGTGCTTGGTGGGGGGGTCAACAGTGGGAGGGCTTCTAATGTCCTGGCCCCACTGGTGGACCTCCTGATGGCACCTGGTATTTTTGGCCACTGTGACAGAGTGTTGGACTGGATGGGCCTTTGGCCTGATCCAACATTGGCGTCTCTTATGTTCTTATCTCTTTTTCAGCACAATATTGCAGGCAGTGATAATGACATTGCAGATGTTTTTTCTTGATTCCAGGAGGAGAGGGGGCCCTGGAGGTGAAGCACCATTTCTCTTTAGTCCACACTGACTTCTCTCCAGCCACCACACCCTAGTGTGTCCTGAAGCTGCCCCAAAAAAGGGAGGAGTGAAGGGGAAAGGACAGGAGCCCCCTAAATCTCAAGTTATGTCACCGCCCCTCCACCAGCTCCCTGAGCTCAGCCAACTGTATCAGTCACTCTTTCTAGGGTCACAGGCTGGAGGCCCAGGCAGTCCTCCCTGGTTGCCTGCTGGAGCAACCTTTTATACCCTTCTCCTTCCTGAAACTTCAACTCCCTTCTCCCTTGGCTTCGCCTATCCCCAGAATAACTGAAAGGATGCCAGACCCACCCTTCTGCAGGCCTTGCTGCTGAGCTCTTGGCTGGCGAGGATGGGCCAGTGGGAGGCAGACTCCCGGGCTTGTCGGTAGGCACCTTGGCCTTTCCCTTGCCTGGCCACCAGCCCTGTCACTGCTGTGGCCAGTTACAGCTGCAATTCTACCTGCGCCTCCCCCGCCCACTCCCAGGGTTTGGGAGGCCTCTTCTGGCTCTGCTGCAGGCCTACAGCCACCGCCATCTTTGCACACCGTCTCCCTGGGCCCCTCCACAGGTCTGCAGGGGGCATGGCTGGCTTCCACTGCTGCTGCAGGCCCAGCTGCAGGCCTGCCGCTGAGGTCTCCTCTCGCCACCTCTCTGGGCTTTGCCATGGACCAGATACCTCCATTGTCAGCCCCTTCCATCCCCGTCCAGGTAAGCAAAGGGGGGGTTAGGCCCTGATGCCAGCTGTCGTGAGGGGTAAGGGAGGACAGCGGGCACCCCTGCAGCTGAGTGGCATTCCCACCAGGATGGGATCTCATTGGGGCTAGTCCTGGCTGGGCTAGGACACCACTTGGACCCCTTCCTGGAGGAACTGTGGGATTTAGGCACAGATTGATCATACAGGGAGTATTTAATTCCATTGCTCCCTCCACTTGGCACTCATACTCTCAAGCAGTGAAGGCCTTACATGCTTTCTCCTCCTCTATTGGGGGGGGAGCTCTTTGCCAGTGTCAGAGACATTGGTCCTCCAGTATCTGGCTTCCATCAGGGAGTGTGGACTAGCACCTCAGACTATAGCCATTCACCTGTTCACCATATCTTTATTCAGTAAGTCTCAGGGCTATCCACACACCTGCTGCTCTTTTGCAGCACATAGGGCAATTGAGGGTTGGAGTAGGCTCACCCCTTGTGAACTTGACATAAGTCTACCAATAACTTTTGGAGTATTGATTGCATTTTTGTGATAGCTTACAACAGTCTATTGGTCTGATTTTGAGAGGAACCTGTTTCAGGTGTCCTTTACACTGGCTTTCTTTGGAGCACTCCATTGCAGTGAGCTAGTCACTGCTTTGAGGCATAACCATTCTGGCCAGGCCCTGGCTATAGAGGATGTGCACATTCAAGGGTCCATCATACAGGTTCTCCTTCAAAAATCCAAGACAGACCAGAATGGGCATGGGTCCTACCTTTTCGTTAAATCTGTGGGGTCTGGTCAGCTTTGCCTGGTGTTCCTCATTATGGAATACCTGTCTTTACACCCCCTATGGGCCTGCTCCTCTTTTTCTGTATGTCAATGGTTCTTTTCTCACCTGCTTTCAAGTTGCCAGCACTTTAAGGGTAGGAATCGCTTCCATTGGACTTTTTCCTGGGGATTTTGGCAAGCACTCCTTTTGGATTGGTGCTATTACTTCAGAGGCTGAATGTGGGCTGTCCCCTGATGATATACACTTAGCAGGCCTCTGGAGGTCCTCAGCTTATCAAGCCTACATTTGGTCTCATGTAGGTCTTTCTGCTCATTTTCCTATTTTTTAGTTCTTTCAGGTCTTCTCGGGACCATTCAGATTGTCTGGCACATTATCATGCTTCCACTTCAAGTTGGGGGACCTCGTTGGGGTTGAAGGGCTGCTTGCAGATTTTGTGGATGGCAGAGCATGTGTTAGAATGTTTTCCCACTGACTGTGATGTGCCATCACAACCAATGGCCCTCTGGACACTCTTGTGATCCAGCTGGGGGAAAATGACCTACCCAGTCAGAAATATTGGTGGACGTACAGGCCCTGCGTTATCAACTTCCTCAGGCTTCATTATTCTGGTCAGAGCTGCTAGAAAGGAGGACTTGAAGGGGTGATGCTACCCCTGACAAGGATGACTCAGCAAAGAAAAAAGTGTGAAAGACTGCAGCTTGCCACATGGAGTCAGCTGGTGGCTTGGTCATCCATCATCCAGACATTTCTTTTAGGCTGTTGGCTTTGAAGAGAACTGGCAGGTTGCATCTGTTTTACTGGGGTCAAGACCTTTAGCTTCATTTATTTTATATTTATTTATACTTTCAATTTCTATACCGCTCAATCCCAGAGGCTCTGAGCAGTTTACAAGCATTTTACATTTCCTAACTAGGGCCACATACAATGGTATACAGGGCACCTTTCTTTCTTGGTTACAGTGATAGGAGCTTTGGCAGGAGGAGGGCATTGCCTTCCCATCTCTTGTGGCAGTTTTGGCATTGTGCAGGATCCATTTTTAGGAAAGCTGTTCCTGCATGCCTGCTTCCTTGGGTGGGGACACCCTTAAGGGTCTTGGTGGTCAAGCCATTTAGTGGCATGCCCAGCTCAGGGGCAGTTGCCTGGCTCCACACCAGGTTGTAAAGTTTCCACGCAGGGACTTGTGCTCTTGTGGGACCACCTGCTGGTTCCTCCTGGTTCTGCAGTACACAGGCTGGCATGGGGTTCATCAACTGACAGGTCACCCAATTTGTGGATCCTGTCCTGTGCTGTGCCAAATGCTCTGAATTGTGTAATTAACAAACCTATGACCAGTTTTGCTCCAATCCGTTCTCTGTGTGTTTAGGTATGATAGCTCATGCTGCCTTCTTTGCTTGGTGCTCCATGCTGCCCTTAGGAACACAATTTGTGGCCACCAACATCCCAGTGTTGGTTTCTCCATCTGAGCCTTAGCATGGTCTAGCTGGCCTGCAGTGGTTTTGGAGGCCTCTGAGCTCTGTGCGGGCTCTGTGTGGCTGGCCAGTCATTTGCTGGGTCTGCTTCCTCCCCCTTGTGGGCTGGGGTGAGTGTCAGCTGCTGCCCGGCCCCTCACATAATCTAGTTAAAGCCCTGCAGCTGGTGTCCATTCTGCTCGATCTTCTCAGACACTCCCTCCCTCCCCCGTTCTTTCGCTTTGTTTCCTTGGTGTGTAGATTCATTTGTATTGCTTTGGTCACAGCTTTATGGCAGTTTTTAGCATTGGGCCAGATACATTTTTTGGGATGCTGCATCTGTGTGCCTGCCTCCCTGGGTGGGGTCTTGGGGGGTCAAGCCATCTAGAGGCATGCCCAGCTTGGGAGCAGTTGCCTGGCTCCACTCCCAAGTGGCAGGGGTTCTTCACGTGGGCTTGTGCCCTTGTAGGACCACCTGTTTGTCCCTCCTGGATCCCCAGCATGCAGGCTTGGATGGGGTTCTTTGGCCGACAGTCAGGTCACCTGATTTGTGGATCCTGCCCTATGCTGTGCCAAATGCTCTGAATTGGGTAATCAATAAATCTGTGGCCTGTTTCGCTCCAATCCATTGTTTCTGTGTTTAGTTATGTTCGTTCATGTTGCCTTCTTGGCTTGGTGCTCCACATGCCCTTAGGAATGCAAAGGGAAATTGATGTGAAAGTAAAGCTGAACGGATTGGTGTTTTGCAAGGCAGAAATGAAATTGCCACAGGGACATCTTTTTAAATGTGGTGTCATCCCTGAAGCTGGGTAATCCTGGCATTCAGTTGACCTGCATGAGTACTTCGGACAGGCATTATTTGGATGCCACCAGAGCAGTCCCCAGGAAGGCAGCTTCCATTTTGATAAAACTTACACAGCCTTACAAAATAATCTGGTATTGTTATTCTCATACTATAGATGTGGGGATCGAGCTCAGAGGGAAGGAGAATTTGCCAAAGGCTACACAGCTTGACCAGATCTGAACCACGGATGTCTTGGCTCATACCTCATGTGTCCAACCATTATGTCGGAAGCCTTCATCTATCCTTTTCTATTCCTCACTATTTCAATACTAGTTTAATAGTTATTTAATATGTAATAATGGTATGAAGAGATAGTCTTCAAAAAGAAATGAAAGGGGGAAATGTTAGATGATCCCTTCAGCTTAAAATACATTGGTTTTTGGGGGGGTTTATGATGTTGATTCTAACTTTTCCTTTCTTCTGATCAGCTGTAGGCCATGACTTTGATCTCTATTTCAATCAAGAATGTCCCTTATCAGCCGTGTACAAGAAACAGGGAGAGAATTAGATACATGCTGGATGACAAAAGATGCTTTGGGAGTCACTTTTTAGCAGTTTAATCTCTCTTAAGTACAAATTCAAACAAAATAATGTTACTGTAGAAAAAAATGAAACCGGTCATATTTTCTTTTGCAGGAAGATACACAGCAAAGGTGATAGCTGGGGAGTGCCTGAGTTTATCTCCCAGTCAATGAGATTTCTTTTCATACCAAGAAATTGCCTTAGTGAAGCAAAAGACAAAAGAACGGTTTTGTATTTATTTCTTTACAATGTGTTGCTTGCCACCTTCTGAATTACTGCCAACTTTATCTTTCATCCTTTTGTTCTCCCAGGCCAAATCTAGTCCATTAAGGGCTACCATGTACACATTTGGGTTCCCACTTGTCAACCAAAGGGCACCAGAGTGGTGTGAGACAAGTGACAACGGTCAGCAGGGCCACCTCAGGGAAAGGTGGAATATAAAGGTCTTAATTAATAAATAAAGTTACCACTACATGTAATCACTCTCCAGAGGGATCCTCTAGAAAAACAATTTGGTGCTCCAGGCTGTGCACAATTCTCCCTTTGAGAATGGTTTGTGGGGCTCTAGGCAGAAAGAAAACTATGGGTGGGAGTCAGGGCTCATTTCCAGCTGGAATGGGCAGGAACACCGTTCCGGCAGTAACAAGCCCAGGAGCTGCAAGCCCTGCCCCCACCTCCCAGCAGCCCTCAGTTGGGCCAGGAGGAGTGGGAAGCAGCACGCACGTGCTGCCTCCAGCTGGGGGGCTCCAGTGGGGGTAGGGGCTTCCTTCAGGTGGGAAGTGTGTGTGTGTCTCTCTCCGTCTTTGTGTCTCTCTGTCTCTCTGTGTGTCTCCCTGTGCCCCTCTGTGTGTGTGTGTGTGTGTGTCTGTGTCTTTTTGTGTGTCTCTCTCTGTCTCTCTGTGTGTGTCTCTCTCTGCTGTGTGTGTCTCTCTCTGCCTCTCTGTTCATGTCTCCCTGGCTGGTGTGGGGTGGTGATGGCTGGGGCTTGATCGGGTGGGGGGTGGGGTGAGGGCACTCAGGGCACTGGCGGCCTGGCTGGTGAAGGTGATGGTGGTGAGGGCTTGATCAGGTGGGGGGTGGGCCGAGGGCGCCCAGGTTGTGGGCAGTTTGGGCACTCCGGTGGGGGGGGTTGCTTCGGGTGGGGAGTGCGTATGTGTGTCTCTGTCTCTCTGTCTCTCTCTGTCTCTGTCTCTCTCTGTCTCTCTGTCTCTGTCTCTGTCTCTCTCTCTCTCTGTCTCCCTCTGTCTCTGTATTCCTCTGTGTGTGTCTCTATGCCCCTCTGTTCGTGTCTCTCTATGCCCCTCTGTTCCTCTCTGTCTCTTTCTGCCCCTCTGTGTGTGTGTATGTGTGTGTGTGTGTCTTTCTGTTTGTCTCTCTCTCTCTGCCCCTCTGTGTGTGTGTGTGTGTCTCTCTCTCTGCCCCTCTGTTCCTCTGTGTCTCTCTCTGCCCTCTGTGTGTGTTTATCTCTCTCTCTCTCTGTCCCTCTGTATCTCTCTCTCTGCCCCTCTGTGTGTGTGTGTCTCTCTCTGTCCCTCTGTGTGTCTCTCTCTCTGTCTCTCTCTCTTTATTTGTCTTTCTCTGTCTTTCTTAGCCTATCAAGGTCAATATTGTTTCAGTGGGTTTCAAGCTCATACCTTGGTTAAAACTTTGTTGGTCTTAAAGGTGCCACTGGACTCAAACTTTGTTAGACAGGCAAACATTATTATTTTCTCCTTCTGCCTTCCCATGGTGTGAAATATTTGGACTTGATGGTAAAATAAAGCACTTTTTGTGTGGATGGGGGAGGGGTGTTGTGTCCACTGACCGCCACCGGAGGTCAGCGCATATACCCGAGCTTCAGTCTGGGAAGACAATGGGGACTAGGATCCTAGTCCCTCCACTGGGGAACCAATGGGAGCCATGGCGGGAGATTCAAACCCACCAATGGTGACCAAGGGGTGGTCCCCAGGTGTGTATATAGTTGGCCTGCCGGCCGTTTGTCTTTGTCTTGTTGTGTGCCTAATAAAGCGTGCTATGCACCACGTCATTGTCTGTCGTCGATCCATGCGGCTCCCACTACACAATAGTGGCGACGAAGGTGGGATCTAGCCGCATCTGAGCCGGGCCGTCGCGAGGAACCAGGAGGACGCGAAGCAGCTGATCCGATGAGCGAACCATCGAACAACTCGACCGCTCCTCCCGCACCCCCCCCCGACGCGCACATGACTACCGCTCCCGGGCTAGGGCTGCTACCGCCCTTCGACACAGC
>NW_015161951.1:1498385-1498606 GCF_001447785.1 Gekko japonicus | reverse complement strand
GTTTCCTCCTGGCCTCCTGCGGCACCGCAGTGGTGTCCCTGGCCAGAAGGCTACTCTCCCCCACCAACCTTGGCGACTGCACCTTCAAGCAGATCGTCAAAGCGGTGCAAGGCCACTTCGCACCAAAACCCACCGAGCTGACTTGTAGGGTAACATTCTACACCCGCAATCAGCTGGCCAGAGAGACCGCCGGGGAGTTCCTCGCGGAGTTGCGCCAGCTC
>NW_015161951.1:1487992-1494803 GCF_001447785.1 Gekko japonicus | reverse complement strand
TTGGGTGGGGGTGGGCTGAGGGTGCCCAGGCTGTGGGTGGCTTGGGCATTCCGGTGGGGGGACAGGGGCTTGCTTTGGGTGGGGGGTGTGTGTGTGTCTGTGTGGCGTCCTGGCTGGTGTGGTGGTGGTGGGGTGGCAGGGGCTTGATTGGGTGGGGGTGGGCTGAGGGTGCCCAGGCTGTGGGTGGCTTGGGCATTCCGGTGGGGGGACAGGGGCTTGCTTTGGGTGGGGAGTGTGTGTGTGTCTGTGTGTCTCTCTCTGTCTCTCTGTTCCTCTGTGTCTTTCTCTGCCCCTCTGTGTCTCTCTCTCTCTGCCCCTCTGTGTCTCTCTGCCCTTCTCTCTCTCTGTCCCTCTGTGTGTGTGTGTGTCCCTCTGTGTTTGTGTTTCCCTCTCTGTCTCTCTGCCCCTCTGTTCGTGTCTCTCTCTGCCCCTCTGTGTGTGTGTGTCTCTGCCCCTGCGGCAGACGAGGACCCCTTCGAGGCCCCAGACGTAACCATGCCCGCGCTGGAGGACCCACTGCGGGCCAGCCAGCCCCCGACAGCAGAGGCAGGGCCCCCAGAACCCGAGCTGGAGACCACCGAGGCCCCAGCTCCACCGCCGGCTTCCGCACCGGAGGGCGGAACCCAGGTGGCCCCAGCACAGGGCCCCAGACGATCGGCAAGGGTGCGACAGCCCCCAGCGTACCTGAAAGACTATGCCACCTAGGAGTGGTTCTGGACTATGGGGGGAGGGGTGTTGTGTCCACTGACCGCCACTGGAGGTCAGCGCATATACCCGAGCTTCAGTCCGGGAAGACAATGGGGACTAGGATCCTAGTCCCTCCACTGGGGAACCAATGGGAGCCATGGCGGGAGATTCAAACCCACCAATGGTGACCAAGGGGTGGTCCCCAGGTGTGTATATAGTTGGCCTGCCGGCCGTTTGTCTTGTTGTGTGCCTAATAAAGCGTGCTATGCACCACGTCGTTGTCTGTCGTCGATCCATGCGGCTCCCACTACACAATACTTTCTGTTGCTGGGGACATGTGGTTGTTGTCTCTAGATGAGGCTGAATGAGGGCAACATGACTTAAGGTTCCAGAGAGGTGCAAAGTGCACAGCCCCAAGGGGTTTGTCAGGCCTTTTTCTTACACAACAACAAAATTGTTGGTGGAAAGTGCCATCAAGTCTCAACTGAACGATGGCGACCTCGTAGTGATTTTTAAGGCAAGAGACGTTCAGAGGTGGTTTGCCATTGCCTTCCTCTGTGTCACAACCCTGGGCTTCCTTGGTGGTCTCCCATCCAAGCACTAACCTGGGCTGACCCTTCTTAGCTTCAGAGGGTCTGACAAGATCAGGCTAGCCTGGGCCATCCAGGCCAGGGCAACAACTTTAAGTACCACTTAATTGGGACGATCACTGCATTTCAAAGGGGGTCAGGTTAACAATGTCTTCAATGAGTCCCTTAAAAAGAATTTTGTCAAAGAGGTTCCAGAACTCTGTTCTGGCATGTCCCCCCCCCAAAAAAAAGCCCTGGGAATTGTCTTGCTCAGAGCAACAGGCAAAGCTTAGCTTGTATTCACTTGAAGAAGGCAACTTGGTTATATATTTAATATTATTTAATGTTATTATATGCATCATGTGTGTAACTCTGTTTTAGGCACACCTCTCTCTCAAGGGGTCAGGTTATTCATAATTTACGAGAGAAGGGAGGATGTTTTTTTGCAGATAGTAGATCTGCTAGCCCTGTGAAACATGGACCATGCAGAATGTTTACCACTTGCTGGAGTGTTTGCGAGTGGCTGAAAGAGAAACTTGCATGAGATTGTGCTTTTCTTCCATTATTAAAAGTTTTTGCTGAGCATATAAAAAAGCTGTGATCTTGCGCAAGTCCCATTCTCTAATGTCACACTGTTCATACAAGTAGACAAATTTATTTGAACAGGTTTTTTGCAATAATTTATTTTTCATGTAATTATACAGGTACATTGGTGTGATAAGAATGTAACATCCTTTTACAAAACAAACCAACCCCACTGATATATAGCAAAGGTCACTGCTAATTTGCCCTTCTAAGGAAACTGGACTTTAAAAAGCTGGACCCAGGAGGTTTTGTATAGCAACTATCACAAAAATAAACAGAAATACTAACTTGATCTGTATTTTCATGCTTGCTGTAGGGTAGCTTCTGGTGATGCCAGGGGGTGTGGCATATGCAAATAAGTTATACACATGAGTTATGCTAATGAGCTCCTGCACCTCTTTTTCTATGAAACGACCCCTGGTGGGGTGTTAATTTTTTGTTTTCAAATTGTAGCTCTTAGCAGCCTATTAACAAAATATATGTTTGTGTGTAAAGTGTGTTAAAACACAACTTATGGCGACCACACAGGGTTTTCATGGCAAGTGATAAAGCAGAAGTTTGCCTCCCTCTGCAATGTTTTAATTGGTAGTCTCCAATGCAAGTACTGACCCTGCTTAGCTTCCAAGATCTGACAAGATCAGACGATCTTGCTTTCTTGGATTTTTAACCTAGCATATTCTAAGGGCTCACAGTGAGTCACAAAATTTCTCATGTGAAGACCCTCTATGGGAGGGTCTTCACACAAAAACTGGCTTTAGGGACAGTACCTTGCAATTTGCTGAACAAAATATTGAGCATAACAGACTTGAGTCCTGGGCAATTTGTTTCAGAAATTCTGTGATTTATTCTCTCAGATTTCTCTCCACACTTTGAATTTTTGTATGGCCACCCTTGACTTATATTTTGATATACTTTCTCTAGCAGGTATTAGATGGAATATGTAAATTAGATCAATTGCACATTACTTTCCCATAGAATAAACCACAGCCATCCTGCAAAGATCGGAATTAGTGAAAGGCGAGTTGGGAGGCATGCTTTCTGGAGGGCATGATTTCATGATTTGAAAAGATGGTTAGACAGTGTCATCGATGCAACGAACATGAAGTTGAGCCAACTTCAGAGGATGGCAGAAGACCGGAAGGCCTGGCGGGAGCTGGTCCATGGGGTCGCAAAGAGTCGGACTCGACTGTGCGACTGAACAACAACAACAGCAGCAGACTAACACGGCTTCTCTTTTGATAATATTATCATTGTAAAGCAAATTATCCCCCAACCATATTCATTCTTACAAAGAATGAATCCATGTAAACTGTTTGGTGTCACTGGGGCATTATTGCTTGAAGCAAAAGAGAAACAGGAAAGACTATCAGTGAAAGACATCTCTTTGTCCACTTGTCTTGTAGAGAAACAAAGACATCTTTGTCCACTTGTCCACTTGCTTGTAGGGGAAAAAAATTAACTGGCCTGCTGGTTCAGTCTTCTAAATCATGGATGAATAGAAGGCAGAATCCTTCCCTCTTTATTCAGGTCTTTCTAAGAGTTCCATTTCCGTTGATTCCATTCCAGGGCTACCAGCTGGTTTCAGTAATGTTTGCATCTGGTTGGTCCTCAGGACCTGGCTTGTGCTGAACAGCAACAATCTTGAGTATTGCTCTCTGGGCCACTGTACTATTGACCTCCTTCTTGACAGGGAGTTGGCATTACTCTCCCTCAGTGCTGTACAGATTTTGATCTGACAAATCTCACTCCATGGTTACCAAGTTCTTTGAATGGGTCTTTTATCAAAGCTGTTTTGAAATCTTGAATAAATTACACTTTCTCCTTTATTCCCTCTTTTGTTAACTCTGAGCACATCCTGGCATCTTTGATCAATGCAATTTCCTCCCTTTTTTCCAACGCACACTTTTTTGTCTCATCAGATTATATCAATTTCATAGATTTCTGTTTTTCATTATTTTTCTTGAATATATTTTTTCTGTATATTTCCATATTTTGAACACTAAAAATGACCCATAATTCACAGTGCAAGAATGAGGCTTGTTGTTTTCCCTGTGTCTGATACAAGCTGCTTTCTTAAATGAAAAACCATCAGGAGTTTATCAGATTTCACTATGTCTGTGAGCTCCAAGATGACTAAGAACCTGGATATAACTACTATTTGTAGTGTTGTTCCCATCTAGCCAATCTAATCCCTTTGCTATTTGTGAATAATAACTTTAGGTTATATCTTCTTAAAACAATGGCATGTTCTATGGTTTGTGCCAAGGCTAACTATGTATACAATCTGTCCTAATAAAATAATTAAGAACAGATAGTTCATGCTTATTATGGAAACTGCAGTTAAAAGCTAAATGGAGAAAAATGTTTTTTCCCAGACCAACAAATGAGAAAAAAATGAACTTTTGGGAAGCTCCCTTCTATATACTTAACATATGATTAATGTTAAGTGTGCGGAAGGAAACTCCCCAAAAGTTGAGAGTTGCACTGAGAGAACTATTGGTAGTCGAGCTACCAATTAATGGTTAATAATAGTTTAAAAAAATATTTCAGTTAAATAGAAAATATCTATGTATTACTGAAACTTCAGCATATGTGCCCTTTTCATGATACTGGAAGTCTTCTGAGATAATTAATAATATCAAACAAAAGAATTTGAAAAGTTCTTACATTTTCAGAGTTAGAAAAGTTCTTCTTACATTTCCATGTTAATTATTTGAGAATCTGAAATGTCTCCTGTTATATGGTAAAACCAAAATCAGCTTTGAAACTGAACATGTTACAATTAATATTTTATTATGTTTTATATTCATTTGTATTCTTCTTAAATGTTGAAATTCTTTGTTTTTGCTACTGGCATGGTAGATGTGTTGGTGGTTTTATACACAATTTGTATGTATAGTATACCATAGGTATCTGTGTGTATATACCATGCTGATTTAATGATGCACCAATGCAGTTGAAAATTGCAGATGTTTTATGACAGAAGTGTGTTGAAAGGAAACAGAGCATGGCAAAAAATGAAGAATTGGGTTGAGTTTGCACAAGGAATAAGTAAAATTGGAATGGAAATGTAGAAAATCTGTATTGCTTTCTGCACAACCTGCCAATTATGTCTTTTTCCAAATACAGCACTCTATCTACACAGAGCTGTGTCCATCAATATGAGCCTTGCTGATTAATCAGAGACATATTTTAACCTGAAATTAAAACTTTCACTCATTAATCTTCTGTTCAAACTGATTGGAGTTAGCAGCCCTGATGAGGGCCTGGAGCAAATTCTTAGGGATTGTTTGCTTGTATTTTGTATTGTTCAGCCTAATTTGTCCAGGGCATTTTGATTAGGTATCATTGTCTGATGCCATAGCCATGATAGAACCATCTCAGTATCTTAGTATAACATAATTGTCTTTAAACAGCCACTAGCAAACTACAGCAATATTTCTTGTTCAAAAGCAATACTTATTTATGTATTATATTTCTGGGCCACTTATGTCCTTATTGCTCAAAGCAGGTTACAATAAAAGAAGCGAATTATAGCAAACTAGGACCCTGATGTATTAAAACACTAACTCAATTATCCACCATTAAAACCAAGTGAAGAATAAAAGCTGGCCTAAACAAAACAGCCTTATAGTGTTACCCAAAACGATGAGAGACGAGGCAGGCCTTACTTAAACTGACAGTAACAATGGGGCTACCACAAATCACCAGTGCAAAGGCAATATAGGATCAAAAATCAAACTTAAATCAGAGTCCCCGCCTTAAGATGTTCCTCTCTCTAGAAAAGATGGCTCAAGGCATGTTGGCACTTGAAGCAAAAAATTTCAGTGACACTCACTACGGTGGCAGCGATATTAAATAACTGACACTTGGATACTCCTGAATCTGCTCCCTAATGGTTGGGCTAACTCCAGTTTTAAGGTATGAGGATTCATGCCTGACAGCTGTTGGCCTTTGTCTCAGTGGTTGTGCTCTCCAAGCAGCCAAGCTTGGGCTTCAGCAAGATTTTTCTAAGGTAAAATGATATCTCCAGAGCAGCATCATTTGTGTACCAAGAAACCTCACCCCAGATCTGGATTTCTTTGAGCTTCCATTAGCAATTCAGGGGAGACAAGCACAGAGGAGAAGATACCATCCTAAGAAAAAAGACTACTGTCTACATTCTCAATTCACAGCTGGAGCAAACCTAAGCACGATCATGGCCTTCCTCCTTGCCATCCCTGAGAAGACCAAATGTCAGACTGTATGAGTCTGGGGTCAGCCTCCCCTGTCGTTTCACCTTGAGGGTGAGCTAATTCAGACCTCCAGACAAGTAGCGAGATCCTCTCCTCTCGAGTAGGTCTCCTGTCCCTGGGTTCGCCTCCCGGGATGAAAGGAAGCTCTCACTGATTGCACCGTCCCACACACTTGCTTTCTCCAAAAGTCAACATATCTTTATTTAAGAGGAGCAAAAATAAGAAAAACACAGCTCCATAGATAAAAACACCGGGATAAATAATAACATTCTCAAAGACTTAAAACACTGAGGCAATGTGCTGAGTGGCTGAAGGAGTAGTTCTCAAGCCGCTAGAACGGAGACAGTCCTGAGCAGAGTGCTGGGAAGTTAGTTATTCTCAACAGAAGGTTGGCAAGGCTACAAGCAGGAGAAACGAGAATGAAAAGTCTTTTATCAAAAGGCCACCTTGGTGGAAGAAAACTTGCTTTTCTCTCCTGAACTGTTGTCTCTGTTCCACTGCCGGCTTGGTCAGTAACGGTGCCTCAATTAGCTACAGCTGCTGCTTGAACAATTGCCAAGTTTTCTTATATCCTCCCTACAAGGCCCGGATGGTATTTCGCTCCAGAGCCTTAAGGGGGACACACCACAATACCAAATAATACTTCCATACACCCCCCCCACGCAGAAAGCAAGTGACTTAAGTCATTCGCCTTTCTGCGATCAGAACAATGCCTTTGCTGCATATATTAAAATC
>NW_015161951.1:1487745-1487885 GCF_001447785.1 Gekko japonicus | reverse complement strand
AATCAGCATGACACCGTGAAAGGGAATCTGCTAGAGTGTTATCCCTCCCTCTAATATGGGTAACTTCGAAAGACATATCTTGCAGAGATAGTGCCCACCTCAAGATTCTAGAGTTGGTATCCTTCATTCTGTGTATGAAT
>NW_015161951.1:1473894-1483172 GCF_001447785.1 Gekko japonicus | reverse complement strand
CAAAGAACATAGCTGGTCTATTGGTCCAGCAGATGGCGCTGATACTGATTGTTGGCCTTGGGATACTACAGGATGCACTGGTGCAGTCACTTGTATATCCACAAAGGGATTAGATCCATTATCTCTCACCTGTTCATTGCTCAAATCCTGAGATTCATGGGGTGAAATTTCAGGGTACTCTTCCCTTAATCTACTTTGCATGTCACCCTGCCATGAACATGGATCAGTGTCCAGATGCAGTGCATATTTACGAGAAGCACCACATAATTCATTATGGTCTATTGAGCTGAGTTTAAGATCTTGTGCTTCAAAAGACACAGTTTTGGTATAATCAAACTGCACCCCATGCTTTGCTTCATAAGTCATTTGGTCAGACACATCACCAAGTAACACTCTTCTTTGATCCCGACTCATGTTGACTTTAAAACTATAAGCAGTTCTCTTAGCTTATCACAGTTCAAGGCTGGGTGCAGATGTTTGTTTTTTTTAAATCACCCGGGAGCTCCTACTTTGCTGCCACCATGTATGAGTCTGGGGTCAGCCTCCCCTGTCGTTTCACCTTGAGGGTGAGCTAATTCAGACCTCCAGACAAGTAGCGAGATCCTCTCCTCTCGAGTAGGTCTCCTGTCCCTGGGTTCCCCTCCCGGGATGAAAGGAAGCTCTCACTGATTGCACCGTCCCACACACTTGCTTTCTCCAAAAGTCAACATATCTTTATTTAAGAGGAGCAAAGATAAGAAAAACACAGCTCCATAGATAAAAACACCGGGATAAATAATAACATTCTCAAAGACTTAAAACACTGAGGCAATGTGCTGAGTGGCTGAAGGAGTAGTTCTCAAGCCGCTAGAATGGAGACAGTCCTGAGCAGAGTGCTGGGAAGTTAGTTATTCTCAACAGAAGGTTGGCAAGGCTACAAGCAGGAGAAACGAGAATGAAAAGTCTTTTATCAAAAGGCCACCTTGGTGGAAGAAAACTTGCTTTTCTCTCCTGAACTGTTGTCTCTGTTCCACTGCCGGCTTGGTCGGTAACGGTGCCTCAATTAGCTCCAGCTGCTGCTTGAACAATTGCCAAGTTTTCTTATATCCTCCCTACAAGGCCCGGATGGTATTTCGCTCCAGAGCCTTAAGGGGGACACACCACAATACCAAATAATACTTCCATACACAGACCCACAGCAGAAATTTTGTATGGGGGGGGGCAAAGGAGTACAGTGGTGGTTAGCCCATTATTATTTATTATTTATACTTTATTGGCTATTTGCCAATTTTCTACTTGAGACTCAGTGGATTATATGGGTTAGAAGAGCTCTAGTGAAAATGCAATAGGACTAGGCATACAAAAATTTTAAAAATGCAAAAAAAAGTATCAAGCATTCTATGAAAATGCAGAAAATGGAATTGCAAAAAAAAGAAAACAATGTTGTAAGTGCATGATAGAACATACAGCAAATTACTAATATATAGCATACACTGTGGCATAGACTACAGTCCTGTTTTGTACAAGCTTTATAAAAATGTCCTCCCAAGCAACTGTTTTACATAGTTTGCATAATTAAAGAAGTGTGAGAGCCTTCTTCCAGTTACTGAAACCTGAAACTGTAAATTCAACCATCTTTTTTTCTGTAAATCACTAACTCAAGGCTTCTAACGGTGCCATGAAGCACCCCTGCAGGCTTTTAAATCAGGACTCTTCAGCCCTGCTAATTCTGTTCTAGCCAATTGCATAGAGAATTTACCCTTGGAAGATTTATGACAGGATTTGCACTTTTTACCTCAACTCCTTCCTTTTTTTTTTTTTAAAAGAAGTACACCTGAAAGTCATGTAGCAGTTTTCACACCAACCTATAGTGCTGATCCGAGGGGCATGACAAATGATTGATGGGGCACTGCCCCCTTTTGCACCACCATGGCTACGGTCCTGCCAGATATGCTCTTGGCCAGAGAAACAACTGGCTGGCTACCCTTAATTCCCACATTTTAGATGCTTTTGCTGAGTTATTTGCTGCTGCTAGTGCAAATGTGCTATTGTGCTAAATGAACTGGTTTGATTAATATATCTAACATGGAGTGTGTATGGCTGGCATTGCTTTCCTTGGATTTTTAAAGAGAGAGTGACAGAAGACTAATCTACAGCACTGCAGCTAGGTATGCCAATGTCCTGGTGGGGCCTGGAGATCTCCCAGATTTTCAACTGGTCTCCAGACTACGAAGATCTGTTCTATAGGAGAAAATGGAAGCTTCGGAAGAAGGACTCCATGGCATTATAATGTGCTAAGGTTTCCCCCCTCCCCAAACCCCATCTGCCCCAGGATCCACCCCCAAATCTCCAGGAATTTTCCATCTCAGAGTTGGCAACTGTAGTTGCACCCTATTCAATAGAATTTTACTAAGGTCAACAGTTTTGACACCCCCAAAGTCCCTGCTATTTCTTAATGTCCAAATTAGTCTCTAGAATTGCCATGGTTGCACTTAGTCTGCCTGACATGAGTTCTGAGGAGGCTTTCTAGACAAGAGGTGTCAAACTCATTTGTTACAAGGGCCAGATCTGACATAAATGTCACTTTGTTAGCCTGGACCATTTGTGCCATAAAATGTAATGTTAGGTACAGGAGATATAAACTTTATAAAGGACACAGGAAAACAGTGGGGTTTTTTTTACTCAAAATACAAACATGCTTAAAATATTAACACTCTTACAGTATTTCCTTGAAGTATGTTCCTGATGCTCACCCTCCCACCTCCACTGCTTGTTACACATTAGCACTGGGACAGTATACAGGGACATAATGCACAGCCTCTGCCGTCTGACAATAAAGGTAATCAATAAAGGTAATAAAGGTAATACAGGCTGTGTGTTTGACACCCCTGTTCTAGACACTATTCATAGAATTGTCCAGGATGTGGCACATGTATGTGGGGAGATCCAGACATGTAGCCTGTCAAAACTAGCAGCCCAGTGCAGAGAGCAGTTGCTTTCAGGGGCAGTAGTACCACTAGGTCAGGGACAATTTAATGTCAGCAGAACAGGTGTTTGAAAATCAAACTAACCTTGTTTGCAAGCTTTTGAGCGCCTCATGTGATTGTCTCAGTGATTTGCTCAGGGGTCAAAATGAAGACCACTTTGCCTAGTTTTGCACCTGTGTACTGGGGACTTTCATCCTGGAAGCTAGTTGTATAGCTGCTGTGTACACACACTCACAATTTCCCACCTTGGTGTAATCACATATGGTCAAGGTTATTAAAATTAGCTACATTTGAATGTATGCACTGCTTTTTGTACCTGCTGGCATTCATCAGTCAATGGCATTCTGCGAGCTGGTGTATACCTTGAATTTACTAGATTGAACTACAGTTTCCAGTAGGCAGTGCAAGAATGCACAAAATCAGTAAAACCAAAATGAATGAACATGAATATACTTGCTTTTTTGAGGGAGGAAAAAGGAACAGGGCTGGAACACGTGAAAGACGAAGCTGTGCAGCTTATCCTACTCCCCATACCAGTTGCTTTGAGACAACCAAGGAACACACCCTGTTTTAAATTCATATTTTTGCTTCTTGGATGTGTTTGGGTAATTGAACTGGGAGATGGCACACAAAGTGTTGCAAGAATGCACATGTGCAAAGTATTTGTAATCCAAACCAGGACACTAAATCCTACAGTCAGAATATGAAAGCCTCATAGTCATGTAGCTCCTCCTCCTCTGCACAAAGTAGTTGTAGCTCAATTCCAACAGTTAAAAGAATGCTTCTTTTGGTGTTTGGTGGAGTTCACAAATTGATGATAAAATTGTCATCTGAACATAGGGAATGACCAAACATCCCTCTTGCAGAGCCAGCAGCCCAACATACCAGAGCAGGCCCTGAGCACCCCACAGACCACTCATCCAGAGGCTATGGTCATCCAGCCCCCACTTGCCAGAGATACCATCAAGAGATCATCAAAAACTGCAGGAATTCAGTAAAAAATCTACATGCAAGTCATCCAGCATATTACCACACATTGGGATCAATCCACTTTAAGAATCTATTTCCTTCCTGGAAAGGAAATCTACAACCATGTTGTTGTGTCCAGCAATATGTTCAATCACTATGTTGAACTCCAGAATCTTCCATGACCACCTCTGTAGTTTAGTGTATGAGTTCCTCATCATTTGCAGCCATAGTAGAGAAGTGTACTCAGTTAAGAGGGTGAACTCTCACCCCTACATATAAGGTCCAGTTCCCACAAAATAGCTGAACCCAGAGAAGCCCAAACCTGCCTCTTGGCCTTTAGGAGTTCCCAACTCCAGATTGCTTCTACCTTGCCCCCCATTGGTGGGATGTTCCCTCTATCCACCCTGTGCTTCAAAAAGACCACCTCTGGGATTCCAAACTGCCAGTTTTCTAGCTTGATACTGAGACCTGTCCCCTAGATGACACCTAACACCCTTGCTAACTGCTCCAAGTGCAAACCCAAGTTGTTGCAAAAAGCTGTGATGCAATCAATGTAAGCCACTGCAAATTCTGACATACAACTCCACAACTTATTGCAGCCTTCTGAAAAGATTCATCTGAGTTCCTTGTTCCTGAATCCAGCTCCCTTCTCCCTCTAAGCTGCTGGTGATGGAGGGAGGGGCCACCTTTGCTGCCTGGGAAGGAGGAGAGAAAGCACTGTACGGAGTGACGCTAGCATCGCCCCATAGAGTGGGGGGGTGGAGCCAGATAGTTATAAGGTGGCTCCACCCTCTTCTCTCCCTCTTCGCTGTTTCAATCAGAGCTAGAAGGAGCTCCAAGTCAGTGGGGAGGGTACGCATGGCTTACCTTTAGGCCGTGGGGTGTTGGTCATCAGCGGAGCAGGTCAGACAGTCTCAGAGGCATTGTGGGCAGGGGTTTGTCCACCCCACCTGGTCAGGCATGGCTTTCTGGCCCGTGGTTCAATGGGATATGGCCTGAGCTTCGGTGGCTGGAGTCTTTGTGGGCAGGGGGCTTCCACCCCACACTGTCAGGCACAGCTTTCCAGCCTATGGTTTGGCTGGATGTGACACGAGCTTCAGGGTGACTGAGTCATTGTGGGCAGGGGGTTGTTGATACCCCACACAGTCAGGCACAGCTTTACACCCCATGGCTAGGCCGGGTGCAGAAGGCTCAGCAGGATACAAAGTGCCAGGCCCATCCCAGCTGAGCGGCTGTTGTTGCCCAGGCTCCTGGAGGGCAGGCATTGGCCAGTTGAGTGGTTTGCGGGGGGTAGTGTGCATGCTGGGGTAGCTTTCATTCCCCCCTTTCTGCAGTGGGTTGTAGGCCTCCTTTCATTTTGCGCTCTTTCCTTTGGGAGGTTTATGAGCACATAGGTGCCCTGGTGGCTGCCATGGGTCACCAGAGGCCCATTTGAGTGAGGATGAGGCTGTATTGGGCCTAGTGGCTAGCCATAGGTACTTTTCTTCTCAGGGTGAGCTGTGGCATATAGTACATGAAGTGACTGGCAGGGAGGCCTCAGACATTTCAGAACAAGAGTTTGGTTTAGGTTTCCTACAACAAACAAGAAGACGGTTCCGGGCTTGATGAGAGTGGTCACACGCAGACACGGCTCTGCGTGTCCTACTATTTCTTTAGGTTTTTAGGGCTATACAGCAGACCCTAATTCTCTCTTGGAGGGAGAGAAGAAGCAAGAGACTTGCAACCAAAGCTGGCAGGGATGGCAACCCTCTCAGCTTGCCAGGTTCGTCTCAGAAGCAGGAAACCTCAAGGATGCCCAGCACAGCACTTGTCATTCGTGCAAGGAAAAAGCCGAGCCCAGCAGAGCCCCATGGAGTCAAGATTGGAACTCAACAACAATAAAACCAGCTATACGAAGCTAAATAACATTAATTAATTACAGGGAGAGGGAGAAAATGGGGGGAACAATAGAATAAAGAGTTCAGATGACTAAAAGTGGAAAGTAGAAAAAATAGGTTCCTAAGAATAAGTGAGAGAGCAAAGCATAGATAAATTGTGGTGTTAAACAGAGTAGCTCAGAAAGAAACATATTTAGAAAAAGGACAAGTAATAAATTTAAAAGAGGAAATATAAATAGTTAAAGGGACCGCATGATTTTCTTTTCTCTTTCTCTGCGCTTTTGGTTTCAGATGCGGACGGTATGATACCTTTAAGAGAGAGGAGGGGGGAAAGAAGAGCGGAGAGAGCTTTGGCAGTGAAGGCGGAAGCAAGAGAAGGAGTGACAAGGCACTTTAGAAGGAGGGCAGAGATAGCGACGGAGGCAAGATGGAGGTGATGATGGTGATTGGAAGCGATGAAAGAAGTAGGAAATAGAGAAGAGGCGGTGCCCAAAAGTTACAAGTAACAAACAGCGACGAAAACAAGAAGAAAAATAAAAGTGGATAAGCTTGTTAATTAAAGAGACACTGACAATAACGGACAGTAATAAAAGGACATTTAAAGAGACACTGATGCTAGAAATAATAATAGAGATAGTAACAGAGAAGAATGGAGAAAATAGTTAGTTAAATAGACAGAGGCCAATAATAACAATAAAAGAAATAGAAATATTAGAAATAAAAAGATCCTATAAGGAAATTATAGCAACAATCCATATAATCTCAGATACCATTGTTACAAACAATATATAGTTAGGAAATAAGTAAACATTAATAAGTAAAAGAAAGAAAAGACAGAATAGCATCAGGATCTAGCAACGCTGGAAATGTTAGGAAAAGTTCCTTACCATCCTTGGGACAACTAGGATTAATGGGGCACTCTAAAACCAATGTGGGAGACAAATGATAATTAAAGACCTAACAACACTTATCCAAGAATGTATCACACAAGCACTACAACAACATACAGAACAAACGCTACCAGGAATAATGAAAAAAGAAATAGAACCATTACAGGAAAAAATGGAGGAAATCTCTAATCAAATAAAGACAGAAACAGTACAAATTAAGAAGCAAATCTTAGATAACAAACAAGCAATAACAAATATTTCAACAATGACAAATAAACTTGAAGAAGTGGTGCAAGACATGGGCCAAGAAATACTGGAGTTAAAAACCAAAACTGATAAGATGGAGGAAACCCTGATAAGCCTTGAAATGGACAAAGCTAATTTGGTTATAAGATGTCAAAATATAAAAGAAGAAATAAATAAAAACTTAAAGGAAGAATTAGCATATAATATTGCAGATCAGCTCAAAATTGGAACAGAAGAAGAAGTTCTTGCTGAAATACACAGGGTATATAGAAGGAACTCGGCATATGTGAGAAGAACTAAGATACCAAGGGAGGTACATGTAAAATTCTTTTAAAAAGAAACTAGAGATAAAATATTAAGAGGTGCTAACAAAAGTAAACTCGTGATAAAAGATGTACAGGTCAGACTTCTTAAGCAAATTCCTTTGAGGATATGGGAGAAACGAAAGAACTATAATATACTGGTGAGTCTGTTAAGGCAAAATGATATACTGTATAAATGGCTAATACCAGAAGGGCTCATTTACATACAAAGAAAGAAGACAAAGGATTGACTCCATCTTCAAGGTTGAAAACTTTTTGGGAAAAAATGGTGAAGACCTGGGGTGGGAACAGGAAGAAGATGAAGATGAAGAAAGAGAAGAAGAAGAAGAAAAAGATGGGGAAGATAATAGATTAATGCTAGAAAAAGAAAATCAAGAAAAACATAAAAGAGGAAAGAGATACGCAAACATACCAGCATCACAAATGAGAACTAGAAATCAACAAAGAAATGAAAAGACAGAGAAAAAAACAAAACACCAGATGAAAAGTAAACATTTGAAAATCCTCTCAATAAATGTCAACGGATTAAACAGCCCACAAAAAAGAAGAAGAATATTCCACCAAATAACAAAATATCAGACGGAAGTATTTTGCTTCCAAGAAACACATATCAATAAAAATGATGTGAAGTACTTGATCAATAAAAAATTAGGAGAACATTTCATAGTGGTAGATAACAAAAAGAAGAGAGAAGTTGTAATTTATGTTAAGAGCTCTTTAAATCCAGAATTACTATACAGGTCAGATGATGGCAGAATTGTGGCAGTTTCAATAAGAAGAGAAGGGGAAAAGATAATTATTAATATCTATGCCCCTAATCAAAAAAAATTCTTTAAAGAATTAAAAAGCATAGTAGACAAAATAACAATGGCCCCTGCCACACGGGCAGGAAACTGCAGAGGAGAAGTGTGGCTGTTTGCCCCGGGGCAAACTAACATGCAGTAAAGCGATCAGACCTACTGTGGAGGTTCTGTGGAGGTACTGTGGAGGTTCCATGGCAAGGGAGAGGTGCCGATCACAACACACGCCTGCGCGCAATGAAGAAGTGCGCGGCGCGGCGAACTGGTTTTCTTTTTTTGTGTACACTACGAATGCGCATGCTCCGTTGGGTGCGTGTGCGCATCCACGGAGACGTGGGGGGGAAAAACCCCTTTTCCGCAAGGGGACATGGGCGGGCGCCGGATACCACCGGAAACGCGATCAGACGCCCGCCCTTGCCCCGCAGTTTCTGGAAACTAGTACCTCCAAGGTACTAGTTTTTTGCTGCGCTTTTTCGGCAGGAAGCCTCAGTTGTGCCACGGAAGCGCTACGCTTCCCAGATGTGCTGGTGAGATCGCGACCGGAAACTCCGCTTGTCTTCCGTATCTCTTGCGTGGCTAATGTTGCGTGTGACCGCAGCCAATGGAAGAAGTATGTATAATAGGAGATTTTAACACAGTTTTTGATGTGATAATAGATAGGAAAACACAGGGTAAAAATATTTTAGATAAAACACTTCCGAAACCTTTTCTACAAACAGTAGAAGAACATTCTATGATAAATGCCTGGAGGATGAGAAACTTGGAGAAAAAAGATTATACCTTTTACTCCTATAGACATAAATCTTGGTCAAGGATAGACATGGCTTGGATTTCTGCTTCAATGACAAAAGAACTAGAAGAAATAGAAATATTACCAGGGACATTCGCAGACCATAATCCAATACTAATTTCATTTCATTCTGTGCAAAGAAAAAATAGATGTAGAATGCATACTGACCTTTTAAAAGATTCAGAGTTTATAAAGAAAACAAAAATTGAAATACAACAGAGCGGTAATTGTTTTACAACAGCACATTACCTTGACGAGTTTTTATTTATAGGTCGCAAGGGATCTGGTCAGTGTTCACATTTGTTGTTTAGTTTTGTTCAGTTGATGTGCAAGCTAGGCATTCCGCTGGCACATCAGAAGATGGAGGGGCCTGCCACACGATCCTTACCTTTTTGGGTGTGGAACTTGACATGGATA
>NW_015161951.1:1468434-1473840 GCF_001447785.1 Gekko japonicus | reverse complement strand
TCGGTAAGAGTAAACTTTCACTTTTGGAATGCAGCAGTTGGTGGGCCATCTTAACTTTGCATGCAAGGTTGTGGCCCCAGGACAAGCTTTCCTGAGGAGGTTATGTGATGCGATGATGGGGCTCCGCTGCCCTCATCACAGGACATGGGTTACTAGGGGTATGAGGGATGATCTCCATGTGTGGAGGGAATTTCTGTACTCTTTTAATGGTATTTCCTTTTGGAGGGAAGACCTCAAGCTTGAGGTGGAGTTGCAGATAGTGTATGACTCTGCTGGGTCATCTGGCTTCAGTGTTTATTTTCAGGGCCATTGGTGTGCGGAGGACTGGCCAGATCACTGGGTCTTGGCAGGCTGGGTGAGGGAACATTTCTGGAGTTCTTCCCCATTGTTGTGGCTGTTTGGCTCTGGCCTGATCACCTTGAGAATCGTGCTGTGCACTTCTGGTGTGATAATTTGGCAGCAGTTCACGTTATGAATTCCCTTACTTCAAGATCTCCTAGGGCAATGGCTTTGGTTAACTAATTTCCACTGCGTTGTTTCCAATATAACATTCTGTTTAAAGCTAGGCATGTGCCAGGGGTGAATAACAGAGTCGCTGATGCTTCATCTCATAAACAGATGGAGAGATTTCATCAGCTAGCTCTGGAGGTGGACTTTTACCCAGTACAGATACCTCAGGAATTGTAGCAGATTGGACATCTGAGGCCAAAAGGGCAATTGGCCTAGCTCTGGCGCCAAGCACCAAAATGACTTATAAGAGGGCAGGCCATCAGTTTCACCTATTTAGGCAGCAGGTAGGGCTACAGGACATGTGGCCAATTCCGATCACCCATTTGATACAGTTTTCAGTGATGCTGAAGGGAAAAGGCCTGTCTGTTAAGTCAATTAAAGGGAAGCTGGCGGCACTGGCCTGCTTAACCAAGTCTAAGGGATCTGCTGATAGGACGGGGGATTTCCATATCTGGAGAATGTTGGAAGGTTGGTCCCGGGAAACCATTAAGACCCCGGATGTGTGGGAGCCTATTTCCCCAACGATCCTGAAAGGCTTGAGAGAAGTGTGGCCAGGAGTGTGTTCTTCCCCTTATGAGGCGTTGCTGTTTCATGCAGCCACATTGCTGGCATTTTTTGGCACCCTGCATATTAGTGAACTTGTGGCCAGTTCCCGAGTGGACAACTCAAGGCGTGCTCTTTGTTTACAGGATATAAGTCTAGTGAGCTCATACATCAGGATCACACTTCGGTGGTCAAAAACTGACCAGCATCATAAAGGTAGCGTTATTAATGTAGGAACTTCTGAGGACTGCACATTGTGCCCCGTTGTGGCTCTGCAGCGACACTTAGCAGTTAGAGGTTCCATTTATGGGCCCCTGTTTATCCCTGGGAACAGCTTCCCACTCAGTAAGTTTCAATTTTGGGCTGTGACAAAGCACAACTTGGAGTTTCTGAGCTTGGGTCAGTTCCAATTTGGGACCCATTATTTTAGAATTGGAGCCACCTCCACGGCAGCAGCAATGAGTTACCAAGAAGCTGACATTAAGAAGTTGGGGTGTTGGAGATCCCATTGCTACAAAGCCTATGTGAGGAAGCTCAAAGTTTGACAAGATGGGTTATACTAGGTAGTTTAATCTATTGGTGTCTGTTGCTTGATTTTTCTCTGTTATGAGTTGTTTCTTGTGTTAATCTAGTTTTCATTTTAGGTCGTGTCAGCAGCCTAGCATGACAGAGAGTCACCACCTGTGGCCATAGTATGATTTTTGGGGGGGCTGCTCATCGGGCGCACAGGACGCCCGTTGGTTCTCAGTTGGGCCTGAGTGAGTGGGTGTCAGAGTCCCACAGCAATCAGTTCTCAACCACACTCCTTCAAGAGGTTCCTGTTTATTGAGTACAGTAAAGGCAGGTCTTCTGAACATAAATTCATTGTCAGAATTAAAAGCAAGTGCGCACAGGCAAGTGATATACAGGAATCAAAAGGGTCAGTGGGTGGTTGGGGGCCAATCAGGAGGCATGCAAAAGCCCGCCTAAGCTAACGGGTAAGCATTCCCAGGGAGAAGGAGTAACAAGGTACCAAGGTCACCAACTCAGACTAATGGGCGATAAGGATGCAGGGAGAAGTGAAACTAAACATCCCAGAGAAACAGACAGAGGCAATTTATCCAGTGTTCAGGATCCCCCCCCCCAGTCCATGGCAGCTGCAGAGCTGACAGTGGGCCTTCATTATATGGTTGGGTAGGTGGGGCATGAGAAGGCCCATCCTCATACCATTGTTTTTGGAGAGGTGGCAAGGTCCTCATGTTTTGGTGGTCCACCTCGGTGGAAATGATCTTAGATTGATGAACGGGAAAGCCCTTATCATCCAGGCGAAGGAGGACTTGGCAAGGATCAAGCGTAGGTGGCCTGAGGTTTGCATAGTTTGGTCTGCACTGCTACCATGCAGGGTGTGGTGCGGTTTGAGTGATCCCAGGGGTTTTGATTGGGCACAGTGGAAAGTTAATAGGCAATAACCATCTGCCATGGAGGGCAGTTTGGGACAGTTTTTGCTGCACCCTAGTATATGGGTCGATTTGACCGACCTGTACAGGGATGACAGTATACATTTGTCTGACAAGGGCAATGATCTCTTTTTAGAGGATTTGCGGCAAGGGGTTCGAGCAGCTATTGACTGGTGGGCGCAAGGGCCTAAGCAGAGGCTTGGCTGATCTGAGCCTTCTCCAGTCCACCCAAAAAGAAAACAGAACTTACATTGCTCTCTCTATGCATATGTGTGCCAATTTCACAGTCTCTGGCAAATCAGGTTCTCTGTTCTCACCCCACTGTGCCACCAAATTGTGGCAGAACCAGCCTGCTCTGCCCCACAGACCTTATTCTGCCCTGCCTCCGAGGTGTTTATCAACACCTAGGGGGGCTTTGCTTCCACTCTTGGGTAGCCCTCCAACACCACCTGACATTTCTATGGACTCTCAGCTTCCCATCCACATTCTGAGGCCTTGCCTCGGTGTCTCCCTCTTCCCAGCGCCTGGTCACCATGGGGACAATTTATTGTCTTGTGCACCCCTGGAGGAACAGCTGTTTCCCAACTGCCTGCCTTTCCCCCTGGTGCTTCCTTTAAAATAGTGTGTCCAAGATGGTGGAGGTCTATGTGGTGCAGAGAACCACTGCCAGTATCTTAAGTTATAAAGTATTTATTAAAAAGGAAATGTTCACAAGCATATTTTTAGCACAGCACTAAACTGACCAAGGGATCCAAAAGAAATTGTTAAAACCCAAATCCTCTGTCCCTCTCTCTCTATATGTCCTATCAGATGTTAACATAGGACAGGCTCCTAAAACTTAAGAAATTACAAATCTCTACAGACTTGGCATTACCTTAAAGCTTGCTCCAGCTCTTTAGGCGAGCATGTGGTCAATGGCTGCCTTCCAAGTGGAGAGGTCTGTGTGTTCTCATGGACTCAGAACCTGAAGAAAAGAGACCTCTGTCTGCTGCAAGGAGTTTTTATCACCTCTCTTTTCCCCACCCCCTGACCAGGTCAGGCCAGGTCAAATAGGCTTTTCCTTGAGATCTCCAGGAATCTTTTTCATGGAGGCTCTCTAGCATTCTGTTCCTCCAAATCTCTATTCCTTGCTTGGAGAAGGGGAAGAGTTTGACCCACCCGTTATCTTTCCTGCTAAATCCATTATTATTCGTATGAAGGTGAGCGAAGTCTGGGAAGCAATTACACTCCCCCCTCCCGCCCAGCTGTTCTCTGCCTAGGGGAAACAAAAAACTCCTTTTAAATGCACAGTGGAGGTTTTGTTTATATCAAACCTCCCAAGGAAAAACTGCCTTTCTTCACACATTACTTCCTTGAACATGCAACAAAGACAACTCCATGAGGTTAAAAACCAAGAATTTCCATCTGTATTATCCAGGGCTTCAATATCGTTTTGCAAATGGATCAGTTTTATTACTCAAATACAAAAGAGGAGATTGGGGTGGAGTGTAGGATAGGATAGTGTAGATATTTCATGGATATCTTTATTATGGGCATAGATGGAAGGGATGTATGAAAAAGAGTAGCTCAGAGAATTTCACATGCCAATAACAGTAGTAGGAATATTCTTACTGGGAATGGAAGGAGATTATTTGGAATTATCTAGTAAACAATATGCAAGCTTTATCACAAAATAAATGGCAACTTTGCCACCCCAATCGGAATAAAGAGACAGACAACATTGTTGGGTACTAATGGGCCACTTTTTATTTAAAACCAAACAAGCATAACGGCCTAAAGTGTCCAAAGAGGAAGACAGATGCGGCATGGCTAGGCCAGGGGTCTCACAAACCCCTCCCTTGCCATTTGATCTTCGGGCGAGCCACCAAGCCCCAGAAGCGAGCCAAGGGTATGGCTCGCTTCCGGCCAGCAGGCCAGTGTAATTGCAGGAACCAACCCAACCCCCGAACCGCAGGGCTCAAAGGGAGGACAAAATCCCTGCAATCCTTAGGCGGTCTGTTTTCCCCGCCCCGAGCCGCATGGCCCAAAGGCTGTACTTACAAGACCCCTATGCCCTCAAGTGGGGTTATAAGCCGGTGCTCACCGTGCCGCCATCTGAAACTGAATAACACCCTGCCAACAAAGTGACCAACCTAATTAAACCCAGCCACGCCCCATAAAATATCGACACCCGTTACAGTGCAAGGTAGGCAAAAACACTCCCCTCTTTTCAGCCAATATAGAAAGGAGCGAAAAATTCCTACCTGGCCTCTAAAACAGACGACCGGCAAAACCTGCACTGCAACAGGGCGGGAGGGTGGGCCGAGCACGAGGAGCCGACTGAGGACGGATCCGGGGCCGGCCTCTCAACTTCCGGCCCCGCCCCTCCCTTCCAGGAGCTGAATAGCTCCATCCTGTCTCCCCTCCTGGGCGGCAAAGGCACGGGTGCCCCGGCCGTTGGCAAACCGAGTTGCCACCCCAATCGGAATAAAGAGACAGACAACATTGTTGGGTACTAATGGGCCACTTTTTATTTAAAACCAAACAAGCATAACGGCCTAAAGTGTCCAAAGAGGAAGACAGATGCGGCATGGCTAGGCCAGGGGTCTCACAAACCCCTCCCTTGCCATTTGATCTTCGGGCGAGCCACCAAGCCCCAGAAGCGAGCCAAGGGTATGGCTCGCTTCCGGCCAGCAGGCCAGTGTAATTGCAGGAACCAACCCAACCCCCGAACCGCAGGGCTCAAAGGGAGGACAAAATCCCTGCAATCCTTAGGCAGTCTGTTTTCCCCGCCCCGAGCCGCATGGCCCAAAGGCTGTACTTACAAGACCCCTATGCCCTCAAGTGGGGTTATAAGCCGGTGCTCACCGTGCCGCCATCTGAAACTGAATAACACCCTGCCACCGTCAAGGGCCAAGCCTCAGCTTAGGTTCTTGCG
>NW_015161951.1:1468123-1468249 GCF_001447785.1 Gekko japonicus | reverse complement strand
CTCCGTGCTTCGTCAATAGCCAACGGGCTATAAGCATTTCGCCATACCAACCGCGGTATGATGGCTGACCAAATCAAGGCGGTCCCAGGCCATCTCTGCTTGATAAACTGCAAATCCGCCTGTGCT
>NW_015161951.1:1413713-1463286 GCF_001447785.1 Gekko japonicus | reverse complement strand
TCGGCTCCTCTTCCGCCTCAAGGCTCTCCTGCCCCCGGTTCCGCAGCTGCCGAAATCGCCGCCGGTCCACAGCCCGGCCCGCTGCTGCCGCCGCCGCTGCTCCGGGCTCCCTGCCTAAGCCCCCAGCGCGCAAAGCCCCGCTCGGCACCCGGACGTCCTTCCCGGCCGAGCACGAGGAGCCGACTGAAGACGGATACACGTAATCGCCGCTGGTCCACAGCCCGGCCCGCTGCCGCCGCCGCCGCTGCTCCGGGCTCCCTGCCTAAGCCCCCAGCGCGCAAAGCCCTCGCTCAGCACCCGGACGTCCTTCCCGGCCGAGCACGAGGAGCCGACTGAGGACGGATACACGGGGGGGGGCGGCTTCTTAAACTTCCGGCCCCGCCCCTTGCTCCTGCAGCAGCCTAGCTGCGCCGCCTGTCTCCTCCTCCTGGGCGGCAAAGGCGGCCCGCCAACGGCACGGGTGCCCCGGCCGTTGGCAAACCGAGTTTCATATACAATCTCACTGTTTCAGTGTTCTACTCAATAAGTTTGGAGTCAAGTGACTTCATTTTTAAAGCGGAAATTCAGGCTTGGCTATTTTGAGACACAAAATTAGATTAGTATTTGCTTTATACAATGCTAGTAAAATGAATGCAGAAATGGCTGCTCATAACAAGACCTAAGTGGGGAAACAGTTATTGCATTTTGACCTATTCAGGTTAGAAATTTGAGTACTGGAAGATGAGAAAAGGGAATATGTTGCTGTTTTGTGCTCTAAATCTCACAGTTTACCAAAGTGGGTCATTTCTCATTTCAACAGCGAACCTCAGATTGTGGACAGTACTGACCTCCAAGATGAAAGCAATGTAGAATAGTGCAGAAGTGTATTTCTACATATGAATTGAGAAGCTGATATGACCCAGGCATGCAGTGGCCATGCAACTTTTGCTTCACCATTTACCTCTAAACCAAGAATGGGTGGAGCACGGTCAGCCTCAGCATACTTGAGGTGGGGCAGCTGCCAGGCCCAGGACTCCTGGTGGGACCCATTGTTGCTGACCCCCAGCCAATCACCTCAACAGCCACTGAGGGAAAAGCTAGCCCCTCAGGAGCCAAGTAGAAGAAGAGTCTTTGTCAGGAAAGGTAGCCGTTTGGCAGTTTATTCTGTCAGGGAAGAGTGTCCATGTTGGCAGTGGGTGGGGGAGAGGATTGGATTCAGCACCCAGCCAATGGCACATAAGTACTCTTGAGTGGCGGTTGACTGGCTAATGGCTGATGAAGCACACAGCACAACCAATGGGAGAGCCAGAAAGTGCTAATATGTAGGGCAATTATATATAAAGGATTCTGCAGTATACCAAATACTTCCAGCCAGCAGATTATCTTAGATTCCTTGAGATCACCAAATGTCAAAGAACCTTTACCCTTGCTCACTTTAATGTTCTACCCTCAGCCCTCCTGGAAGGCAGATACCATCGTGTTCCACTCCCTCAACAGCTCCGCTGATGCCATGCAGGCAGGCCCATAGCCAGGAATTTTTTAAGTCAGTGGGGCATCCTCAAGGGGGCACTGTGGCACTGGCTAATTCAATTAAATGTAATTTAGTTAACCAACATCATACATTAGCACACTCCAGCTGGCCCTGCGTTTCTCTGCCCACCACCACCTGCAGCATGGCCAGGACAGAGGTGACACCATGGGGTGAGAAGGCCACATTCCACTGAAGAGCTGGGTACTGAAATCATCAACATGTAGTTAAGACACCTGGCATCTGTGAACCTCTACTCTTCAAGATTATACTTTGGCCATTATGGAGTTACCTACATCTGGAAAAGTAATTGATTTAAATTTGCCTACCTTAAACTTTAAATGTACTTTGCTTTTGGAGTTTAATTGTATTATAACAAAATTGAATATATTTTTAAAGGGCCTTACTGAAAAGGGCCTTAACTTGGGCCTTACTAAAAAAGGAAATGGCTGTCAGGTGGTTAGCCATTATTTTGGGTGCCTGCCACAACCCCTTTAAGTCCGGCAAGTACTGTAGCACCCATGTTTCAGATGCCAGCCCCCCAGCTGGCAGAGAAGGCCAGTAACCCAGAGGCAGTGTCTGAGTAAGTCCACAGTGTCAACGTCACAACAGAGGCCATTACTCCCTGCATTGTGGATCTCTGCCAAGGGACCACAGGACTTCAGGAAAGGGTCAGGATCAGAGTTTACATTGAGAGCCAAGGCCCAGAAACTCTCTTCATGAAATCGAAATAGAGTGTCTGCCATGTTGTTATCCAAACCTGGAATGTGGCACACTGAAAAAGTAATGTTAGCCAAGAGGCACACTAGTACAAATTGGTGCATTAGGCGCATGACCCATTCAGAACACAACAATGATTAATGACCTTCATCACAGCCTGATTGTCGCACCAGAAGCAGACCATCTTGTTAGCAAAAATGTCCTGCCAGATGGATATGGCCACTAAAAGTGGGGGAAATTACAGGAAGGTGAGATTCCAGGAGATGCTGGACTCTGATCAGCATGAGGGCCAGTACTGGACATACCAGTGGTCCTTGAAGTACACCCCAAATCCCAGGCTTCCACATGTGTCTGACTGCACCTATATGGGCAAGGCACCCATCCATGGGTTCCTGCCAGTAGGACAGCCTATTATACTTGGAAAGGAAGGTAAGCTGGGCCCTGAGGTCATGATTCATGCCCTGTATGATATGTATATGGTGATATGGTGCAGTAGTGCTAACCATGGCCATGGCCAAGCATGCACAAAAGACCTTGCCCAGAGAGACAATCTTTTAAGCAAACTTAAAATGGCCCAGCAGGCCCAGCATTCACACTGTGCAACCAACCTATTCAGTAGGGACCTGAACTCATCAGGTTTGTCCTCTGGGAGGAAAGAGTGCTCTAGGACAGAATCCAACAGAATTCCCAGGTACACCAATTGAGTGACCAGGCCCTTCACTTTATCCTGTGTCAAGGGTAGGCTGATCTTGCCACCCACTGTTTGAAAGATGAGCATAAGGTCCTTGCTGGTGGTGGCACCAGCTGGGCCAGTGAATAATCACCCAAGTAACGGCAGACAAAAATTCTGTGCGCCCTTGACTGCCCACTCCAGAAAAGTGCTAAACCTCTCAACTGCCATGCATGACACTGAGCAACCCATCGGCATGGCTTTTTCCACATACTATTCACCTTGGACCTTGAAACCTAGTAGGCAGAAGTCCATAGGGTAGACCAGCAGGAGCCAGAACACAGACCGAATGTCACACTTTGCCATCAACACCCAGTGCCACATGCCCTGACCAGCCAAATTGCCTGGACAAAGGATGCACACAGAACAAAACTGTGAACCCCAAAATAAGGTCTGGAATACCTCATGTCATACACCCCCCATGTTCAGGGGACTCTCCCCTCTGAGGGGACATATGCTGTTTCCTGTTCCAAAGACCAGATCATGTGCTAGGTGCTCCAAAGTGGGGTTCCCCAAGGACAATCACACAGGCAGACATTGGGGTGATGATGAACCCCAAAGCCATCTTTGGACCACCCCAAATGACAGATCTACACACTTAGTAGACTGTACCCTACAAGAAGACATACAGTAGTGCCCAGGCAAAACACTGGTACTGGCACCACAAGTTTCTACTTGGAGTGCCTCCAAAAGGCCTGTATTTCAACGATTTGACTATGGAGCTAGAAGAGCTCCATACCCTCTGAAACCCAAAATATGGTTTGGACCACCACGCATCATACACCCCCACGTTCAGGGAATGTTCCCCTTCGAAAGGACATATGCTGTTTTCTGGAACAAAGCCTAGATCATGTGCCAGTTGCTCCAAAACGCAGTGCTCCTAGGACAATCACCCAGCAGACAATGGGTCCAAGATGCAACCCAAAAAAAATCTTTGGACCACCCCAAATGACAAATCCCCAAACTCTGGAGATTGTCCTCTTTAAGAAGGGGACATGTGAGCAGGGCAGCGGCACACGCCTGAATCCCAAGCAGTGAATTGATGCTGGGGAAGGAGCCCTGCACACGCCGCAGTGCTCCCTCCACTCACAAAATGACCCTTTAAAGGGTCTGTTTGCCGGCAGAGCTGTGGCCGATGACAACCCCTCTCCCTCTCAGCTAAAAGATTGAAAGGGCCCTCCAGCTGGTCGGAGAGCCATGTGCTCCCTGCCGATCAGTTGAAGCCCTTTAAATCTTTTAGCAGGGAGGGAGAGGGGTGGCTGTGGCTTGGGGCTTGGGGGCGGGGCTTTTCCTGATAGCCAGCTGGCCCAGGGTGTATTTGAGCCCCCAGGAGCAGGGGAGAACCCACCTGGAACTGGGGGCTGGCAACCTTATTCTGTGTCCTGGCCTCATCAGACTTGCCTCTAACCAGGAAGAACAGAATTGGTTTGGCTTTTAGTTGAAAGTCCTGGCTAGTTAATGAGTGTTGATCAGAGGGGTACTTGTTTGGCATTTCTGGCATCCCTACAATGTGGGGGGGGGGGGCAGGCTATAGATCTAATGAAATGAAATGAAATAAATCCCTAACATTTTGGTGTAAGTACCAAGGGCCCAGAAAGCAATATTCATAGCCCGTGTTTTCTTTGCAAAAATATATGCTAAACTCCATTTGGAGGGGGGGTTCCCCCCCCTTTTTTTGAGCTTCAGGATAAATCTGCTGTGCTGGAAAATAATAATGTTAATTTAATTTAGGCAAAGAATTATGGTAATTGGAAGCTTCTCCTGTGGCAGGCTTTTCTATGACTTCGACATTCCGGTTCCACTGAGCATTACTGCATATGACAATTAGTGTGGTTTACCAAAAATATCTCAAACTTTATGCAAATGTAATTGCTGTTACTTTATAACAAGCCTGTTTGGTGTAATGGCATATAATTTAGTTTTGTGTGTATATGCTTGGATCTGATGAAATTGGGTGAAATGGAACAGGTGCTTTATGTGTTATACAAGCACAAATTTCCATCTATGCACTCTTGTCAAAGGACCATGGAATGGTGGAAACACTGAGAACAAAGTTGTGTGGCTCCTCAAGCCCAATTAAGGCGTTATGCTTCTTGCATGAATCTATCATTCCAGAGGTGCCAATTAGTGTACACCGCAATCCTGATTTTTTGTGTTGCATTGTGAGTTTATGTATGAGGCAAAACTCAGAGTTGTGTTATTCAAAGTGTTCTTCAAACAGTGTTCTAGAAAATGCTGGGATCAGAGGTTCTGTTATGTGGTTAGTACTGACAGATGAGCTTCCCCAAAAGACAGCCAGCCCTCTACAGCCAGCCTGTGTGACTGGAGGATGAGTCTCACTTTTAGTTCACGTGGGACAATGGTGTGTACTCCACATGAACTGAAGGCATTCCTTGAACATCTGCAGTAGATCTTCTGAATGAGTCTCTGTGGCAGACATACAAGGGTGGATTGGAAGTTAAATCAACATGGAAAGATTCTGCTGGGACTCCTGGTACAGAGTTCCCTTTCACAAGGCAGTGTACAGAGCTCCATGACATCAGCTTCCCATAAATTTCAGTGCACTAAATCATCTGAGAGATGGCACAGCTATAGTGCTGCAACTTTTTTTTCCTGGCAAGCCCCTTCTGTCTATAACAGTAGCATGGTGGGTGAACCTTGTTGCCATGTTTGTATCTCTGCAACGGGAAATTCTGTCCCTGTTCCTATTCTGAGTAGCTGTTAAAGATACATGCATCTAGCTAGAGGAAGGTGGCTGGCCTGTAGTGTTGTTATGGGAGGGGAATTTCTTTTTCCCCAAAATCTACTTATTCAGATACAGCCATTGATTACTCTTACTCTTTTTTTTCTCTTTTAAAAGAGGGATTTCTCTTTGCTTTTTCTTTCAACAGAAATCAATGCAGTAACAGGAACAGTTCCCTGCCCCCTTCTAAGTGATAGCCTTTCAAATACTTAAAGAGAGCAATCATGTCATTGTCCCCCCAATCTCCTCTTTTCCAAACTGTTCCTCAGCCTTTCCTCATAGGGCTTGGCCTCCAGGCCCTTGATCATCTTTGTTGCCATCCTCTGCACCCACTCCATTCTGTTCACATCCTTTTGGAAGTGAGGCCTCCAAAACTGTACACAGTAAGCCCATGTGCAGCCTGACCAATGTAGTGTACAGCAGGACTATGACATTTTGTGATTTGGATTTTATGCCTCTGTTGATACACCCGAGACCAGAGTAGCCTTTTTTATTTTTTATTTTGCTACTACATCACACTGCCTGCTCATATTTAGCTTACAGTTCACCCGTACCCCAAGATCTTGTTCACATACTGCTAACCAGAAGTGTTTTCCCCATCCAGTATGAGTGCTTCTCATTTTTGTTACCCAGATGTAGAACTCTGCCCTTATCCTTGTTGAACTGCATCTTATTCACATCCTTCCACTTTCCCAGTGTGTTGTTGACTTCTATCTCTATCTTCCAGTGTGTTCACTACTACTCCCAATTTGGTGTCGTCTGCAGTTTTAATGAGTATCCCTCCACATCCTTATCCAGATCATTTATAAATTTTTTGAAAAGTACTGAGCCCTGTGGCACCTCACTGGATACCTCCCTCAAATCAGATGAAATGCCATGGTATGACTCTCCAACCAGTTCCATATCCAGCTAACTATCCTAGAGTCCAGTCTGCAGTCCTCCAGTTTGCCCATCAGAATATCATGGGAAACCCTATCAAAACTTTATTGAATTCCAGGTAAACAACGTTGATGGCATTCCTATGATCCAATAAATTCATCTCTCAATAAAAGAAGGAAAACAGGTTGGTCTGGCAGGACCTGTTGGGGACAAATCCATGCTGACTTCCTTGGATCATGAAGTTGTCCTCCAGACGCTCACAGATTGACCCCCCCTTAAAACCTGTTCCAGTATCTTCCCTGGGACAGAGTTCAGGCTGTAGTTTCCTGGGTCATCTTTCCTCCCTTTTTTGAATACTGAGATAATATTCACCAATCCTCCAGAGGTCTTGAAGATGATAGACAAAGAGTCTGCAAGCTCTCTAGAAAGTTCTTTGAGCGCTCTCAGGTGCACACGATCTGGAGCAGGTGATTTGTACTCAACCGACACAGCCAGGTGCCTCTCAACAACGTCTCTGTCCATGAACAATTTCACCCTTTGCAGTGAGTGGTTTTATGCTACACACCACAGAGGGAATTGGGGAATAGGGAGGTTTGGGAAGACATTGCCTACCTGTGACTATCTTCAGTAGGAGTCCCCAATCTTTTTGAGACTGTGAGCACCTTTGGAATTCTGACACAAGCTTCTGTGAGCAAACCTGAAATGGCTGCCACAGGAGATGGGGTCAGTTACAAAATATCAGGGGATGAGATTATGCATCACTCTAATAGTAACTCTTCAACATTTCACGCAGAAGCTCTACTTAAGAGGGTACTTTTAAAAATGAACGTATTGTTTTAAAATATTTTGTTACATTACCTTCATTAACACGGTGAAGATCCCTAGGCCAGTGTGTATGGGGGTGCCCATGAGTGCCCAGCACCCTCCCCAAACAGCCGTGCCCCCCTCTCCCGCTCTCTGCGAGGTTCCCTCCTGACTTGCTGGGGGAGGGGAAGCATGACTAGGATTGCCAAGTGTGAATTCAGCCGCAGCGAGGGACTCCCGGCTGGTGGCTGGAGTGCGTGCGCACCGCATCCATGTCGCCCGGAAGTGACGCGGGCACGCCGGGCACACTGGGAGTGGGGCCACGACCATCCGAGAGAAAACTTCCAGGCAACGTGCACGTCGGGGTGGAGTTCCCCCTGGGGCCTGATCTGCCGCCGGTGGGGAACGGGCCTCTGGGGCGGGGGTTTCCCCGCCCCCTGGGGGGACTTGGCAAGCCTAAGCATGACTCAGCCTGTGCTCAGCTTGCTGCTGGTGCTATTGTAATGCTTTAGCTTCTTTTGGAGGTGCACGACAAAGTTCTGGTCTTTGCTCTCTTCTCAGATTGCCTACAAAGGCGGGGGGGTGTAGGAAGGGGATGTGAGTTGAATAGCCCAGTGGCACCCGGGGTTAAAGGGCTGCTCAGGGGGTTATTGTCCTCCTCCTGCTGCTAGCTAGCCAACAGAACCAGGTTGTGTCTGTAAAACCACAAGGGGCTCTTCCAGCTCCTTCAGCAACACTTGCCAGACATCTTGGATCTTTTGAGGGTAGGCTTTGATTCTGGAGCAATGCACAGTGCTTCAGAGAGAATACAACACCCAGATACAAATCCTGGCCTTCATTATTTCCAAACTGCTCCAGATGCCGCCCCTCCTATTTTTACCTGTCAACTCTTACCTAGCCATGTCTCTCCTCCTCTATATTTCCCTAACAATAACAACCCTGGGATGTAGTCAGCTCCACTGTATTAAACGGCCCCCTTGGGGGCCCCCTAACAACATTTTTCTGGGTACAGGGCTGAAGAGCTCTCTGCTGTGTTGGCAGCTGCTGCTGAATCTATGTCTTTACAAATTTGCGCAACCCACCAAATCTCAAATGAACAATCAGAAGCCCTGCTGGGTAAAAACACCATCTGTCCCCGCCCACATTCTAAAAACACTTGGCTGCCACCAGGAAAAATGTTGGTGAGTGGTACTGGAAACCCCTGATCTACAGAGTGAATTTCTGAAATTTTGCAGAATACGCCTTCCTACTCCTCCTCTCTTCAAATTTCTCTTTGATCAAAATGGAATTGATTAGAAACTGACTCCAAATGCCTTAAAAGAGGGGGGGAAAACGATTGTTGGATTTCAGGAAGATATTGGGTAAAATGGAATTAAAAGCATTTCCTTGAATAACCCTACTGGCTACCTTATCTGTGTCTATTCAGACATGGCAGACAGAGGTGGGGCAGAAAAAGAAACAAAACCAATTGGTGCAGTGGGGAAATATTTTATTCAATTTGATCACCCCTATATGCATTCTCCTGTGCTTTGTCAGGGGGGTCTGTAAAATAGTGTTGCTAGAAAGGTCCCACAGCAGCTGTGCTTCCAAGGCATGTTTGGAAAGGGTTAACTAAATTGCTAATTATAGGATACCCATAATCGCACCCACAGTTCTTTTATTTTCTGTTCATCTTCTAGTACCTGCTGAGTTGACAGTTTGGAGGCTGCCTACTTATTGCTTCAAGTAACTATCACTGTGAGTACCTGCAGTTTGGAAAGGAACACTTAGTGGTCCCAAATATAACAGGAAGCACCAGTAAATTCCCTTTGGTAGACTCCACCCAAGTGGATGATTGGATGGCAAGCCCCAGGAGAGAAGTCTGGAGCTCTTTCTAGGAGTCAGGAGAAAGATGGGAGCCTATTTGTTTGCCCAGGAAAGAGCCCTCACTGCTAAATGCAAAGCAAAGCATGGCATAGTGGAGTCCTGCCAGCTAAAACAGCAAGGGGCTGTTCTGGGTCCTTTTCCTAGCATGAAATGGTGGGCGTATTGTAGCCCAGAGGTGCTGCCTTACGGGTAGCCCTAAATAATGGGGCACACCACTTCTGACCTGAACCAGAGACCCACAAGCTCAGGCCAAGGAAGGCACTCTTGGCCTGAAACACAGAGCTAGCCAAAAGCTCTGGAAAAGGGTTTCCATTTTCAGGTTGCACAAGGCAGCCCTCAAAACAATCTTGAGTCTTCCCCCTCCACCCAGCAAGGTATGCATATGAAACAATGCCAAGTTCAACCAGGTAAAGTATCTGCATTTCTAAAGGCTATTCAGAGGCCACCTGGCAAATAGCCTTTCTGTCGCCAGAACTTCACCTAGCCCTTTTCGTGTGATACCTGTGTCTATATGAAAATCATTTATCTCCACAACTGTCCTTCCTGCTCCATCCCTCAGGATACTGAGATAAACCAATCAAACACTCAAATATTTAGCGATCTTTCCTGATGGTAATCAGGGACCCATTTCCCACTTTTTGTGTAAACCTGGGAACCTATTCAACCTGCCTTGGCAAGACCATCAATGGTCATCAAACCCATTTGGCCAGCTCCAGTAGAGCTATCCAATACCTGGCTAATCTCATCAATGCTATTGTGAATCCAGACTCTGCCCCTCTGGGACTTCATTGGTCACACCTAGGTTTTGCTCCTCCTAGTGTCACACATAGTGTTCCCTCTAAGCTGAGTTACTGTGAGATAGCTCACAGTTTCTTAGCCTCCGGCTCACACATTTTTGTCTTAGCTCAGGAAGGATGGCTCCAGAGCAAACTAATTTAGCAGTAACCAAATTGCTTGCTCACAACTTTAATGCCAGTAGCTCACAAAATAGAATTTTTGCTCACAAGACTCCACAGCTTAGAAAGCGCATTGCCACACCCTGTGACTCCTTATTGGTCCAGGTAACCTTTTGCCTTCTCCTGAGACAAACCCGTCAAGACTTCCCATTGGTCCACATTGTACTCCATTGTCTATATCCATCCAAGCACATGGCCATCAAGGTGTGCAGTCTGACGGTGCCTATATTTTGAGTACACCCCCAAAGTCTCTCCTTTGGGACTCCTCCTTAGCCATTGGCGTTATTCTCTTCAAGGACCTCTGAACATCTGGACAGGTAGTATAGCCCCATAACTGACCTTTGTATTTGCTACCATCACCTCTATCTTCTTAGTTCTGAATTGCTTGCTCTCTCTTGAATGCTTAGTGTGCTTGTAATTAGGGAAACTCTTCAATAAACACTATTTCATTTACTCGGTCGGGTTAGAACGGATAAAAGGAAGTACTTCTTCACCCAAAGAGTGATTAACACTTGGAATTCACTGCCACAGGAAGTGGTGGCAGCTACAAGCATGGACGGCTTCAAAAGGGGATTAGATAAGCATATGGAGCAGAGGTCCATCAGTGGCTATTAGCCACAAGGTATAGATAGGGACTCTGGGGCAAGTGATGCTCTGTCATCTTGGTGCTTGGGGGGGGGGTCAACAGTGGGAGGGCTTCTAATGTCCTGGCCCCACTGGTGGACCTCCTGATGGCACTGGTATTTCTGGCCACTGTGGGATACAGAGTGTTGGACTGGATGGGCCTTTGGCCTGATCCAACATTGGCATCTCTTATGTTCTTATGTTCTTACTCTTCAAAACTGGAGTCTTCCTACTGTACCAGACCTTGGTATAAACAGGTGTGCAATTCCCAGTATCCCTCTGACTCCCCTGCCACATAAGCTAATTTCCCCAACAACAAGGCAGGCCATTGCCAGTAACAGCATGCCTTACTGTGCTTTCTCTTGGTTCTAGCTCTGGGTTATGGCTAGAGTTACCAACCTCAAGTCTTGAGTTCTTCTGGAATTATGACTGATTTCCAGACTACAGATATAGATTCCGCTGGAAAAGATGACAGGTTCAGAATGTGGAACCTATAGCATCACATGCCTGCTGACCCTGCCCCCCTCCCAAATTTTGCCCTTCCCAGGTACTATCCTCAAATCTCCAGGAACTTCCTAAGATGGAGTTGGGAAACCTAGCTGCTGCTCATGATGGACAAGGAGTGGTGCTGGTGGTGATGGTGAGACTTCCTATGAGCGCAGAAGATAAAATATAGTCCCTTTCACATTGTCATCTTAAACCAGTTGTTATCTGTTGCTGGCCTAATTCCTTTTAAAGCAACATGGGGATGGAGGTTTCAGACAGATACTAAAATCTGTTTATAAGCTGTGTCTGAAGTGGGCTGGCCATTTCTAACCATGCTTCTTTTTTCCCTTTTTGCAGCACATTTTGTTTCAGCTTTTTAAAGAATGTTCTCGCTTATGCGCTCTAGACCAATATAGCAATTCAGTGCTATATTGATAGCATGTAGATGCTTTCAGCTGTCAAGAGGTAAAAAGTAGATCATTGGGGGTGGGTTGTCATTGCATTCACTGAGTTTTGGAAGGAGACATTCTGGAAGGAGAGGAACAAGGAAGAGAGCCTTATAATGTCTTGTTGACTTTTTGAAAAGTAAACCTGTACTAATTATAGGATCTTTGTGCTTTAACAAATGCTTTAAAAATTACCCAGGTTGTCTAATCACTTTTTTAAAAACTTGTATATATAACCACCAGGAATATGGGGAGGAAACTGATGATGCTGAAGAAACACTGGTGAAGGAATGTATATGTCAGTGTAAGTAATGTCTTGATTGCATCCATCAAATCGATTTTGTACTACAGTATATTATGCAGTTGAAACAAAGATGATAACAAATAGTTTAGTGACGTTACTGTAAGTACGTCGTACATGTATGCTCAACTCCAAACATCCAAAACAAACAAACAAAACCCTCAGGCATCCTGTTCCCACTTCCCATCCCTTTGAGGATAATGTGCACAATGCAGGCTGTATATTGATTATTTCCTAAATCATATTGATTATTTCCTAAATCACTGGCATGTATATCCTTGGTACTTAAAATAATGGTTCAGTACAGTAAGGTGTTCACTAGGAACAGTTTACAGACCGGGGAGCACAGAGAGACAGGGGAGCACAAACAATTCAAAAACTTGCAACCAGGTCAAACAACATTCATTATGTGAATGAAAGTAAGATGTTATTTCTTATCTATGTTCAGTGCCCAACATTCCTGAAGAAGAAAATGGAGCTTCCAATCAAAGCATCTGGCTCATGAAGAACCACCTGTTACAATGAAAGACCCTGTGCAGCTTACAAGAGCCAGACATAGAAGGGTGTATGGCCTCTGTGGTGTAGCAGACAAAATGATGACCAGTCTGAGAAGAACCATGCTCAACATATGGAGGCAAAAAGACAGCATATACAGCAACAAGCCCTCAGCCACCTCACAGAAGTTACGGACAAATGTGTGCAAACTCTATCTCCGCTCACTGAACTCTTGCAGAGGGAACTACACAACATTCCATACCGCACAAAGGTGCAGCAACCAGATGTTCATGTTAATCAGCAGGAAAACAGTCCTGCACCTTCAACACAGGGTAGCTGCAGAATTGGAAAACAAAGGAGAAGAAATACAGGCTGCCCAAGGGAGAGACTGTCACTAATCATGAGTCCTGAACATTGTTGGACCTGGTTGCAAGGTTTTGAAATGTTTGTACTCCCCTGTTTCAAGTTACATTTTTACTAAGTACAAATTTTAAAGTAAAGATTCTGTTTTCAAAAAGGTTTATAAATCTTACAGAGTGGAACAATGGAAACTAATTCTATTTCACTGAAGTACATCTCACTGGTAATGATACATCACAGTAATCACCGGTAGCACTGTTGGATTCTACTAGAGTTCCACTACTGTAAGTTTATTGAACTCTATAGGCTTTGTTTGCAGAAATTCTGCATAGGATGTAAAAGTGAAAGAGTTGTGTTTGCACAGCTGAACTGAAAATAACATCTCAAGGGGGAAAAAGCAATGTCAGCCATATAAAAACACTGGGGGAAATAATAAATAGTAATAAATAATATCAATAATACAAAACAGCATAAGAAGAAATGCATCAAAATATAATGATGTAAACTATATATGGAACTATTACTGCCCCCCCCACACACACACACTTCCAATCACTGATTTTGTGAATGCCCGGACATCATTTTGCAGTGCCTCAATGTTTTGTTCACATTTTGACATGCAAGACTCAAATACTGTAACTGTCAAGGTAAAGGAACATATGTAAGTGTATCTGGGCAGTGCATGCTTTCCCCTACAGTGGCCTCTGTCAAGGAAAATGCATGTTTCACATACAGGTGGTAAACTGTAAATTTTTGTTTTCTTACCAGGAATTGCAACTGAAATTAAGTGAGGCAACAGGGGGGCAGGGAAGGAACAAAACACACACAATTTCTTTCCTTCACAATAACAATGTGCTGTACTGGCTATACAGTCCTGCGACGATGGATCCTGGTTGGTACTCATTTCTCTCAGCTTCTTCAAATCACAGTCTGTCAGGTGCCCTGGAGATCATCGGATTATTTATCCCACTGATTCTGATATATTCCATCTGGCTTCTGAGCAGGTTCCCACTGTTATGGACTGTCTCCTCAAGTACAGAAGCCCAAAAGCTCAATAAATTTCAAAACAGGCCATAAAGCCTAAAATTTAATTCAGCTCTGTGGCTTCCTGCATTCAACTAATAACAGTCCATAACAGTGGGAACCTGCTCAGAAACCAGTTGGAATATATCAGAATCTGTGGGATAAATAATTAAATGAGCTTCAGGGCTGATACACTCTTTCTAGTACCCATAACCCTTCTCTTGAAACACCAGGACTCGTCTTGAGTTTTTAGCTGACTCTTAAGGTCTCTAAAGGCAGTTTCTAACCACACCAGACCAGGGATCTCTGCATTCTTCAGAGCTAACTCTCTTTTTGACTGGGTAGGGAATTTTCTTCTCTCTCTAGAAGATCTATCCCCTTTCTTGGGCCGAATAGGAGTCTTTGCCTACTTCCCACATTTCCTTGCCAACTTCCTCCCAGTTCTCCTGTCTGTGTTAATACACTCTCAGCTGAATTCTGAAACTGTCAGTACTTGAATTTTCTCAGCTAAGGCTGGAATCAGACTGTCGGCACTCAACTCAGTCAATGCAGAAATCTGACTGAATCTCTCCTCAGCATGCAGCTCTCTCAAAACTTTCTTTGCCCAGGGGATGCTAAGTACAGTCACACATAACTTTTCTAATTTTACAAGAACTGTGTGTGAGGGGGATACTCCTTACTGAAACATTTAAGATGGCATGTCATTTGTTGGCTTAGATCTCTGTCATAAAGTCTTAGGTCTGATATTTGCATTACATGCAGAGATTTTGTGAACTTCTCAGCAAACACAGGAGGAAAACACACTGTTTTTAGCAGCCATGATCAGGCTTGGATCTTCTCACCTGTTGCTGTGTGGGTGCTAGGACTCCTATCAGGCTGTGCAAAAATGTGTGTGCATGAAATTATGTTGATTGCTTTGTGTTCTGTTTGGATATGTGGGAAGTAACCTGTCCAACAGGCCTAAGTTGCTCACATACAGCCAAACGTCTTGACAAAAAATCAGCCCCCTGCTTGCAAATAGTGAGTAGAAGCAGAGGGAACTTTTGCATATCTAGTTATTTATAACTGGCATTCATTGTGGTGTCAATTAGTCTAGATATGCCATTGTGGTGTCAGATTGAGTCTAGATATGCCATTGTGGTGTCAGATTGAGTCTAGATATGCCAGCAGTATCTGTGTTTCCTCTTAGAGATTTCTCATTAGCCACTGCTTGCATGTAAGTGTCCAGATACCTAAAAGTAAACACAGCAGCTATCTTTTATCATAGTAATCAGGATATAAAGCTTTAGGTAAGGATCCTCAGATTCCCTAAGAAAAGGCAATGACTGTCCAAATGCTGTCTGACAGCTTCCCAACAATGCCTAGTAGCTCTTGTTTGTTAAAATTTTAAATGTCTCACTTAAGTATTGACTTGCAAATGAGTGCATTCCCACTGACATCCACCCACAAATACCTTTCTTATCCATGGGCAGCCTAAAGGAGGAGGGGAGGGGAGACAAATTTCATAAAGGTTTCCCTGTCTTGCTGCTTAGGTCTTATTTACTGCTAAACTCTTGTTTGGTGAGTGGCAGATGAAAAGCTTCCTTTAAGAGCAATTTTCTCCATAATTTCTGATCTCCCAAGAGAAAGATTTGTAATGTGTTAGTTTATTTAAATACAATTAATGATGCAACAGTCAGAAGGAAACACTAAACTAATTTACAGAATCATTAACAGGTTGACAATTCACATGGCCCAGTAGGCTCCCTGATGAGCTTCCTAGATTAGGGAGACTTGAACACATGCCAGTTCAGCTTACACCAGGGCTGTCAAACATGTGGCCCATGGGGCAGATCCAGCCTCTTCTGCTTCCTTCTCCTTCTGTCCTGCTTCCTTCTGCATCACAGCTTGTATTGCTGGGCTCTCTCAATCACTCAGGAGCTACAGAGCAAGGCCTCTCTCCCATTGGCTGAGGCTCCTCCCCTTCCTCATCCCTTGGGAAGGAAGTGAGGGGGAGGGAGAGAAAGAGTGAGTGCTTGCTTTGCCAGGCCCTCTCAATTACACAGCACAGCTACTGAGTCAGGTCTCCCTTCCATTGGCTGAAGCTCCTCCCCCTCCTCATCCCCTGGGGAGGGAGGAAAAGAGTGAGAGCTTACTTTGCCCAGTTTGTTCAATCACATGGGAGAGATACAAAGCACCTTTAAGACCAACAAAGTTTTATTCAATGTATGAGCTTTTCCCTTGCTACAGAGAGAGAGAGAGAGAGAGAGAGATATTTGTTGGGCTCATTATGCCAGGGCTGTCCTGGGTGCACCTGGGTTTCCCTCCTTTTTTCCATTGTATTCATGCCCACATGATCCAGCCTTTCTCAGAAGGAAAGCAATGTGAACTATTTAGATGAGGAATAACAACAAACCAATGAGGTGAATTAGGCTGAGAGTATGTGTCCAGACCAAGTTCACCCAGCACGTTTCCTTTGTAGACTGAGGATTTTGAACTTAGACTTCCGAGATAGTAGGATGTTACTGACCACTATACATTGCTGTCTCTCTGTTCTTGCACTGCCTCATAGAAGTTGTAGTTATTTCTCTGGGGAAGACTATAGTTTTCTAGACAAACACATAGCCCCCAGTCTGTGTCATGGTGCCTTCACATGTTCTTGAAAAACACACAAAGCAACTTATGTACAAAAGCTCACAATGCCCAACCATTTCATGTTTTCCCTTTGTTCTTAGGCTCAGAGCATTGACCATGAGATTTCTGTAATGAATGTCAATAAATCAATAGTAGGCTTGCAACTTACAGATACACACCTGAACAACACCTGAACAACATAAGATTGCTACAGCACAGACATTTTCTCCAAATTTTGATGCAATAATTCAGAGCAAGAGGTGTCAGTTATCTGAAACTTTTAAATAAACAAAATATTGCAAGAATGCTAATGTTTCAATGATATTTTAAGTTTTAAAAAATATTTAATTGTGTTTGTGTTCTTTAAAAAGTTTATATCTCCACTACCTGGCATTACATTTTATGACACACATGGCCTGACCCAGTGAGGTCAGGAAAGAATGTGTTTGGCAGAAACCTGGGAGATTCATCAAGAGGGCTTTGAACTATCACCACAAGGGGAAGGAGACGACCAACATAGGGATTTAAATGAAGGAGAGCAAACAACAGAGGCCCCCCTGGGTGGGCTGGGTCTAATGGAGCCAAAGGTGAGGGGCTTCAGGTGTCTATGTACCAATGCCCAAACCTTGGACAATAAGAAGGAAGAGTCTGAGATTCTAATGCAGACAGAGGGCTATGATTTAGTAGGCTTTACAGAGACTTGGTGGGATGATTCCCAGGACTGGAATGTAATAGAGGATGGGTATGAGTAATTCAAGAAAAAACGAAAGGGTCAAAGAGAAGGCAGAATGGCACTGTATGTGAAGAGAGGGTTTGTTTGTCAAGAAATACTGGAAGAGGAGGGTGACAGCCCAGTGGAAAGTATCTGGGTGAAGATAAGTGATACTGGTTAGAGTCTACTACAGACCTCCTGACTAGGATGCTGCCCTCCTTGAACAGCTTGACAGGGTATCCAGACAACATGACCTGGTAGTTATGGATGATTTCAACTTCCCTGATGTGTGCTGGGAGACAAACTCTGCAAACCATCCACAGTCACGCACATTCCTGACCTGTCTGGCTGTCAACTTCCTTCATAAAATGGTTGAGAAAGTTATGAGGGGCTTGACCATACTCGAATTAATATTGACAAACAGATGGTAGATGAGGTGAACGTGGTGGTGGGGACCTTAGGGGGAAGTGACCATGTCCTTCTAGAATTCCTTTTGCTGTGGGGGACCAAGGAAGTTCGTAGCCACACATGTACGTTAGATTTCAGTAGGGAAGATTTTTAATAAACTCAGGGGCATGATGAGAATCATTCCATGAGTGAGACTGCTGGAAGGGAACAAGTGAAGGGTGGGCTCTCTTAAAACAAGAACTCTTGCAAACTCAAACCATCACTGTTCCAACAAGAAAGAAACATGGTAGGGATCCAAGAAGCCAGTCTGGATGAACAGAGAACTGTGTGATATGCTAAGGGAGAAAAAGGAAATGTTCAAGTAATGGAGGCAAGGACATACCTCTAAAGAAGAGTATCTGTGGGTTGCTAGCAGTGTTCCCTCTAAGCTGAGTTAGCATGAGCCAGCTCACCGTTTCTTAGCCTCCGGCTCACACATTTTCATCTCCGCTCACGAAGGAGGGCTCCAGATCAAACTGATTGATGCAGCAGCCAAATCGCTCGCTCACAACTTTAGTGGCAGAAGCTCACAAAGTAGAATTTTTGCTCACAAGACTCCGCAGCTTAGAGGGAACATTGGTTGCTAGGCACTGTAGGTCAGCCATCAGAGAGGCCAAAGCTCACAGTGAGCTAAACCTGGCCAGGGAGGCTTGCTACAACAAGAAAATCTTGTTCAGATGTGTGAGGAGTAAATGCAATATAAAAGAGAAGAAGAGAAGAGATTGGATTTATACCCCGCCCTTCACTACCACTATCGCCTCTCCCCTGGTAGGTTCTGTGACCATCTGCTCCATAGCACAGTCATTTAGAGTGTCTAGAAACTCAATCTCTTTTTCCCGACTAGAACACATATTGACCCAATCAATGTGTGGGTAGTTAAAATCACCTATTATTACACAGTGTTTTTGTCTAGTTGCTATCTTTAAGGCATTCATCATTTTATAATCCTCCTCTATCTTTTGATCTGGTGGGCGATAACAAACTCCCAGTGTTAAGTTTCCTTTTGGCCCCCCTATTTCAACCCATAGAACTTCCAGAAGCGAATCCAATTCACTTAGCCTCTCAATCTTTCTAGACTTTATACCCTCTCTGACATACAGAGCTACCCCACCTCCAACCCTTCCCCCCCTATCCTTCCGATATAATATATAACCGGGAATCACTGTGTCCCACTGATTTTCCTCATCCCACCAAGTTTCAGAAATACCCACAATGTCTATTTTTCCCTCCCTCACCAAGCACTCCAACTCCCCGATTTTACCTCGGACACTTCTAGCATTTGTATAGAAACAGCTGTAATTTCCCTTACAAGTTAAGCCTGCATCCTTCCTCTTGCTATCTCGAGTCGTTGTCCGGCAGTCCATGTCACCAGCCATGGCCTCTGTGGACAATTTCAATCCACCTCCCTGTAGAAAAGCAACCGGTACCCCCTCACCTCTCTCAGATGAGCCAACCCGAACCAGAGACTTTTCATCTCCTGTCGGCTTTCCCCCAATATTCAGTTTAAAAGCTGCTCTGCCACCTTTTTGATTTTAAGTGCCAGCAGCCTGGTTCCTTCTCGGGACAAGTGGAGACCGTCTCGCCTGTACAGCTCCCTCTTGTTCCAAAAAGTATCCCAGTGCCTAACAAACCTGAACCCTTCCCCCCTACACCATCGTCTCATCCACGCATTGAGACTCCTGATCTCTGCCTGTCTCTCCGGCCCTGCGCGTGGAACAGGTAACACTTCTGAGAAGGCTACCTTGGAGGTCCTGGACCTAAGTTTCCTGCCCAGCAGCCTAAATTTCTCCTCCAGGACCTCACGACTGCATTTCCCCACATCGTTGGTGCCGACATGCACCACGACCACTGGCTCCTCCCCAGCACTATCTACCAGCCTATCTAAAACACGCGTAATGTCCGCTACCTTCGCACCAGGCAGGCAAGTCACCATACGGTCAGTACGCGGGTTCGCCACCCAGCTGTCTACCTGCCTAAGGATCGAATCACCCACTACCAAGAGCCCCCCTCCCACCCTGCTCAGGGATGGTTCCTTGGTGCAAAAGGAGAGCCGCTCACCAGCTGGGGAAGAGGTCCCTTCTGAGGGCACATTCCCCTTATCCTCAGCATGGTGCCCTGTTTCCCCTAGACCCTCATGCTCCCTGACAGCAGCGGGGCTGCCAGATCCAGAGTGGGACGAAGCTAACAAGTCCCCGAGAGTCTTTTCTGTGTGCCTAGCTGACTGTCTCTGCTTCTCCAGGTCAGCCACCTTGGCCTCAAGGGAGCACACACGTTCCCTGAGAACCAGGAGCTCCTTGCACCGAGGACACACCCAAGACTTCTGCCCAGTGGGCAGATAGTCATACATGTGACACTCCGTGCAAAACACTGGATAGCCCCCAACCCCCTGCTGGCATTCTGGCTTCATAATTCTTTTAAAATAAATAAATATAATCCCCCTTTTAAACCCTTGGTATTTATGTGGGTTTTGTTATCAAGTCAAATTATTTTACGGGAAAGACAAAGAGCCTAGGGCCTTGTCTTTCTGGCTCTTTTTGGGCTTCTTACAGCGCCCCTAGTCTAAGAGTCCCTAGGCTAAGAGCCACAGGCAAAGAGCCCTTTAGCTCACCCTTCGGCTCGTGCCAGAGGCTCGTGCCTCTGCCAAGGTGCTTCCTTAAATAGAGGCCTCCCCCAGCAGAGGTCAGGCAGCAGCTATTCAAATTCAAATTCACCCAGGCACTCAATCACAGGCAAAACAATGCCCCTTCCACTTCCTCTCAATTACAGGCAATCCCAGTCAAACAATGCCCGTTCCTCTCCCACACTCAATCAGCCAGGACTCTGCAAGAACTCTAAGTGCTTCCACACACTGCTAAACACAGTTTTCCCACAAAATATCCTTAGCTGAATTCTCTCAGCTGAAAGCAAGTAAAAGAAACCCACTCACCTCTCTCACAGCTCTCTCTCCTGCTCCTGCTCAGAGCTCAGCTGGTCTCCTCTGCCTCTGGCAAGGTGCTTCCTTAAATAGAGGCCTCTCTCACAGCTCTCTCTCCTGCTCCTGCTCAGAGCTCAGCTGGTCTCCTCTGCCTCTGGCAAGGTGCTTCCTTAAATAGAGGCCTCTCTCACAGCTCTCTCTCCTGCTCCTGCTCAGAGCTCAGCTGGTCTCCTCTGCCTCTGGCAAGGTGCTTCCTTAAATAGAGGCCTCTCTCACAGCTCTCTCTCCTGCTCCTGCTCAGAGCTCAGCTGGTCTAGTTGTAGTGTCTGGATAAATTCGTCAGTAGTCCACCATACCGGTTTTCCCTGACAGTAATCAGTGAACATGTATGGCTTATAGTCTCTGAGCGGCATTTTTAAGAGGGATGTGATGTAATGATTATGAGGACTGCAGGATCTCCTTGTAGATGACGTTTTTGGTGAAGACTCTGTCACAGACTGATAGGAGTTTCCCCTGTTGGGGGCCATCAATGATATGCACTCTGAGGTCTTGGAAGTGATGCAACGTACAGCTGGCCATGTGCAAAAACTGGGTTTTGCAAGTAGACACTGACCTTTTCCAGAGTTTGGCCCTGTGATTTGTTTATCATCATGGCAAAGGCTAGCTTAATAGGGAACTGCCTTCATTGTAACGTAAAGGGAAGGTCTACATCTGTGGGGGCAATATCTATACGTGGGATAAACAGTATCTCTCCATTTGCAGACCCAGTAAGCACTCTTGCAATGATCGAATTGGGTTTGAGGTCAGTGACAACTAGTCTTGTCCCATTGAATAGGCCGTTTTGTGAATTTATGTTTCTTAAAAGCGTTATTATTGCTCCAACCTTCACGTGCAAAATATGGAGAGGCATTGCTGATGAGGTGAGTGAATGTAGAAACTCAAGTTCCCACCCACCCCCCAGACAGGCCCCACCAGCCCAGGCAGGCTGCCCGTGGGCCTCCCACCTCCCTCAGATAGGACTTCCAGCCCAGGCAGGCCAACCATGGGCCTCCCCCCCCCCAGCAGGCCCTGCCGGCCCAGGCAAGTGAGCCATGGGCCTCCCCCCCAGACAGGCCCCGCCAGCCCAGACAGGCCCTGCTGGCCCAGGCAGGCTGACCATGGGCCTCCCACCCACCCCCCCAGGCAGGCTCTGCCAGCTCGCCTCAGAATCCATCTGGGGGGGGAAGATGGGTCCTACCTGCTGCAAGGCTCTCCCGAGGGCTGAAGAATGGTCGGCAGGCAAATGGCTGTGGCTGCTCCTCTGCTGATCTCCTGATGGCTGAAGAAGGCTGGTCAGGCAAATGGCTGCTGGGCTGCTGAGGTAAACTGTTAGGATTGGAGTTTTGGCGGGAGCTGGGTCTGTGGGCGGGACTCAGGCACACCTTCTGATGGGCAGTTCAGGCAGCCAACTGATTTTGGCAAGAATAGAATGTTGCCATGTGAAAACACATTTATATATATAAGGACAGGATCTGTCAATCCATGTCTAATCTTAGAGAAAATAGTGAGAAATTTGTCAGAGAAGAAGATATCATTTCCATTCCCAGCTGACTTAGAAAAATTAACCGAAGTTTGTGCAGAAATCAGCAATTTCACTCAGGTTATGAAACATTAAAGAGTACAGAGGAAAATGCAGATTACATGGTCTGGCTCCTCAAGAAACCAAAGCCTTCTGACTGCATTCATGATAGGGTACTAAGGAGAAAGCTATCCAGAAAGGCCCCCTTCTAAGATTTTGCAGACAGCTACTCATTTCTCAGTTACCAATATGAAGAGACAAGGAAGAAAGCATATCTGTCCACTAAGCTCATGGCTTTGCAGATTCAGGAATGCAAAACAAAACCTCAAGGCACGGCAAAAATTAATGGGCCCCAACGACATTAAATATCACAGCGGGATGCACCCCATCAGTTTTCTGATAAGAGACGACCACAAGCTTGCAGGTATTGTGGAATTATGGGTCATTTTGCCCATGATTGTAGGAAGAGAAAAAGAGACCAGAATCAGCACCAGTGCCAACATATCAGCTGGATGTAGGCATGCAACTCTGAGCACCAGCTTTTCTCAGAGCCTGTTTACAACATGGCACTGCTGATGGAGTTATTGTGAATTTGATTATTAATTCTCAATCTTTGCCTTGCCTAGTGGATACAGGTTCCTCTTACACTATGTTCCATCAGCCAGAGAGTTTACTTCTCATATCTTCTGATACTGTACTGGCTCCAGGTATAGGGGGTTCAGCCACCCCCTGTTCTGTCAGCACCACTTTCTGTTTTCTTTGATTTCCCTACCTCCGCTATTCATTTGTTAAGGCCAGGATTTGTTGTGTGTATTTGATGCAATTGATTGTAAACCTGATGGTTCCCTCACCTAGAATACTGTGTTCAGTTTTGAGCACCAGGATTTAAGAAGGATATAGACAAGCTGGAACATGTCCAGAGGAGGGCAACAAAGATGGAGAGGGTCTGGAGACCAAGTCCTATGAGATAAGATTGAAGGAGCTGGGTATGTTTAGCCTGGAGAGGAGACTACTGAGAGGTGATATGATAACCATCTTCAAGTACTTGAAGGGCTGTCATATAGAGGATGGTACAGAGTTGTTTTCTGTTGCCCCAGAAGGTTGGACCAGAACCAATGGGTTGAAATTAAATCAGAAGAGTTTTCAGCTAAACATTAGAAAGAACAGGCTTCCTTGGGAGGTGTTGGGCTCTCCTTCTTTGGAGGTTTTCAAACAGAGGCTACATGGCCATCTGAGAGCAATGCTGATTCTGTGAACTTAGGCAGATCATGAGAGGGAGGGCAGGAAGGGTTGCATCAGTGCTTAGTTCTTGTCACCCTTTCTTACACGCCAAAGGAAAAGCTAATCACCACTTTGGGGTCAAGAAGCAATTTTTCTCCAGGCCAGTTTAACTGGAGATCCTGGAGGTTTTTTGTCATCTTCTGGGCGTGGAACAGCAGTCACTGGGGGTGTGGGGGAAACTATTTGTGAATTTCCTGCATTTTGCAGGGAGTTGAACTAGATGACCCTGGAGGTTTAGGGTTGGCAAGTATTATTTTCGCCGCAGCGGGGGACTCCCGGCTGGTGGCTGGAGAGAGAGCGCACGCCGCATCCATGTCACTCGGAAGTGACACGAACATGCCAGGCATGCTGGGGGCGGGGCCACGACCATCCGAGGGAAAACCATAGAGTTTTCCCTTGGATGACCGTAGCCCCGCCCCCAGCGTGCCCAGCCTGGTTGCATCACTTCCGGGTGACATGCACGTTGGGGTGGGGTTCCCCCCGGGGCCCAATCCACCAGCGGTGGGGAACGGGCCTCTGGGGCGGGGGTTTCCCCGCCCCCCGGGGGGACCTGGCAAGCCTATGGAGGTTCCTTCCAAGTCTATGATTCTATGAATGTGAATTTGCCAGGCAGGAATACAACCTTTCTAAAATTTAGTGTATCAACATATAATTATAAGATTTGTAAAATTTCTTAACAATTTGTGTCTGAGTTCTGTAACTGTTCTAGCCCAGATGTCATGGTTCTTGAAAATACATTCCAAGCTATGTCATACAGTGGCATTCATCCACACATGAATAAGTAAGAGGGGGATGTCTATCTATGGATTTAATGGTCTTTTGGCAACTATTCCACTACATCATAAATCCTTGCCCCAAGCAAACAACACACCTGATGAGAAAGTTTATCAGTAAGGCACACAACTGACTCCATCCCTCTCAATATAAAGTCTTCAATAACTTACACTAATCTTTTTCTCTTCTTTGGGGGAACTTGAAGTCTCCTGCCATCCATTAGCACAGCAGTGTTTCCCAGGTCATTTGCCAAACATTGGCATCCTTCCAAAGGTCTGTGTCATTCTGGACTCTTTATTAGTCAATATGCAATTATGCCATGCTACAGTGGGAAAGGAATGCAAGCAAACATCCACTACAGATTTCCGGCAGAACTACAAACTGGCCAAGTACACTGGGACAAGTTTTAAAAAAACAACAAAAATAATTGGCCTGCTCTAAAAAATACAAACATGCCAGCACTAATTAAATTTTCAAATGAAAAAGGGCTGGAGGATGTAGAGAGAAAAACAAACTGCCAGATCTGAATTGAACATTCTTCTCTCACAATCATACCTCCCAGGGTGGTTTCATCCCCTCACCACCAGGCCCTCATTCTTGAACCACTGCAAAATTTACCCCATTCTGACTCTTTACAAACAGCGTCAGCTCATTGAAGGCCTCCCAAAAACTGCCACATGAACCACCTGTGATAACTGAAGGACATTGGCAAGGCTGCCCAAGGGAGCTTCCACTCATTGCACCAGAACTATGACTGCCTGCTAGGTGACTTGGGATGGAATGAAGGGTGATTATGTTAATACACCAATCATGAATTTGATCAGATTCTGTTCCCACTCATCCCAGCCCAAAACTTCAAAGGAAACAGCACTTGGCAGGCTGATTTTCACCTTCAATTTCTGAAATAGAAAGAAGTGTGGGGGGGGACACAATGCCCATGTTCTAGAATCTGGGAACCAGCATTGCGAACAGGCAAATTATGCCTACTTGAAAGAGCAGTAATGGATTTGAAATTAATTGTGGCTTTAATTAAATGTTCCATATATCCTGAAGTATTCCATGACTTAAAACAGCAACAACAACATCTCGGTCAATTTCGTTTCAGGTATGTAGGCTAGGAGCTGTAATTCTCCAAACTAAACTCTCAGACAGGGCATTGAGGATTAAATTGATCAAAGCTTTCAGTGCCAAAGAAAGCCATATATTTCCCTTTCCAATGTTTGTTTTTTGCATAGGTTTGTTTTCTCTTTGGCTTTATTAGCTGGAAACCAGAGTGACATAGGGGAAGGGAGAAGGCAGATTTTACTTAAGCCATTTGGCTTTTGTCAACTACTACCCTATATGGGGGTTGTTTGCAGCTGCACTTGAATAAAGGAAAAGCAAATGTAAAGTATTTTTATATAACATAGGGTCTATATGGGTTAGAGACACCTTTGGGATGCAGCCAGTGTTACATGGAATATACAACAGCTGGAGCTCTGGCTTCATTGTATGATTGGTATTTGACCTTTCCTAAGCCATAGGCCCAACTGTGGTCATTGCTGGCAAACTCAGATGCAGGGGTGATGCAGGCAAGAACAGTCAGTTAGGGGGTTCAATACTGCAAAACCCATTTCATAGAATCCCTCCCCCCCAGTTCCAGCGTCCTCAAATCATGATTATTTCCAAACCAGGTTTTACTTGTGGCTAAGCCGGTTTTACTTATGGTATATCACTCCCATTCTTCAGATGCTCCACTGGTTATTGATCATGTACTGGGCTCAATTCAATGTTGTTATCACCTATAAAGCCATTAGTGTCATTAAACCCAAATAGCTGCAGAACCACTTCTTCTGCTATGTTCCACCCAACAGCTTTGCTCATTATAGTGAAGCCTGCTGAAGGTACCACCTGCAAAAAGGTAAAACTGTTAATTGCCCATTCACATGCACTCTTTGTGGTGGCTCCTCTATCGTGGAATGGTCTTCCTGAGTCTATGAGGAAGAACTCCACACTTCTATCATTTTGAAAAACAGAATTGTTCAGAAGGTCATTTTTGTAGAAGAGCAGAGCTGTGATGTAATGGATCACTTCTATTAGGGATAATGTTTTTCTTCTTCTTCTGGTTCTTCAATCCCCATTGACTCCCCATTGCATCATATTGTTTTACTAGCAATGTTACCCATTAGACTAAAATGTTATGTTTTACTAACAATCTTTGCTGTTATTCAAATATTATCATTTAAATCTATATACTAATAGCCAAGTGTCCCCAGTGCGTGCGGATACTTATTTCTGCAAATTGGGGGCACATGGAGGCTCAACAGAAATTCCTGCACACTTGAGGCATTACTTAGGTATGCAGAAAAATCTGACATGTTTAAAAAAATATACGGGGATACTTAAATTCCCCAAAAAACTGAAACCACATTCTTGCACATGCATGGAGAATGCACTTATCATTTGCAATTGTGGTGGAGCTTGCTCCTGGCAGCTGCGAGGGAGCCAGGGGAGCCTTGGCGGGCAGGCGGCTGGGAGCCATGCAGGGCTCGCTGCAGTGGCTGCTTGGCATGGGGGAGAAGCCTGGGCAGACAGGCGGCTGGGAGCCACGCAGGGCTTGCCGCTGTTGCTGCTGGGCAGAGGGGAAGCCTGGGTGGGTGGCGGGGACCCGGGGCAGGGCTTGCCACCGCTGCTGCTGAGCTCACCTGTGGCAGCTGCCTCCTCCTCCTCAGTGAGGACCTCCTCATGCTTTGAAGGCCAGGGGCCATGGGGCATACTCCCCCCACAAGTATTGTGGGTCCGGCTTCTTGTGTTATCTATTTTTAATTGGCATACTGCCTGACTGTAGCTTTATCATACTTGTAATCCCCCTTAAATCCCAATGAGAAAGGCAGGCTATAAATAAAAACAAATAAAAAGTGAAATAAAATCAAAATAAAACAGGCAAGGCTCACTGCTGTGGAGGCCTCTGGTAGATAGAGTAGGCAGGCCAAGCCTGGCAACCGACAGGAGAGCTTGGGGCAGAGACATGGATGGTGGGTGGGCACAATGTCAATGATATTGATGACATTGCTACATCACTTCTGGGTGACAAAGGGTAGCTCTAGCCTTTGTTGTAGTACCAGAAAGTGATGTTTTGATGCTGGGAACATTTTTTTTAAAACATCCAGCCACTGCTCAGAGTGATAGTAGGTAATGGAGCTTGTCACTAGGAGGCCTCCAGCTATAGCAGAAGGCCTAGCAAGTCTACTGGCAGATAGGGTTGCCAATTCCTGCTTTAAAAATATCTGGAGATTTGGAGGTGGAGCCTGTGAAGGGTGGGGTTTGGGAAGGGGAGGAAGAAGAAGAAGAGAAGAAGAGATTGGATTTATACCCCGCCCTTCACTTGGAGTCTCAGAGTGGCTTACAAACTCCTTTCCCTTCCCCTCCCCACAACAGACACCCTGTGAGGTGGGTGGGGCTGAGAGAACTCTGACACAAACTGCTCTTTTTCAAGGACAGCTGTGCCAGAGCTTGTGACTGACCCAAGGTCACATCAGCAGGTGCAAGTGGAGGAGTGGGGAATCAAACCCGGTTCTCCCAGATTAGAGTCTGCATACTTAACCACTACACCAAACTGGAATCACAGTATAATGCCATAGAATCCACCCTCCAAAGCTGCCATTTTCTCCAGGAGAACTGATCTCTGTCATCCGGAGAGCAGTTGTAATTCCATGAGATCTCCAGCCCACACCTGGAGACTGACAATTCTAGTGCTACTTTCTTTTTTAAATCCAAATAAAGTTATACTTGTTTACTCAAGAACACACTCAGTTATTTCTGAGTGATTGTGGCATAGGGTCACCAGTTCCGTGTTGGGAAATACCTGGAGATATGAGGGGTAGAGTCTCAGGAGGCCAGGGTTTGAGGCATAATGCCATACACTCCAACTCCCAAAGTGACCATTTTCTCCAAATGAACATATCTCAGTCACCTGGAGATCAGTTGTAATAGTGGGAGATCTCCAGCAACAACCTGGAGATTGGCAATCCTATTGTAACATTGAGTGCTGGGATAATAACAGTAGTGAGAAGTAATGTTCAAAGTCAACGTCAAAAATATTTATTGCCATAGCCATAGGCCATAACAACCCAACGAATAACCTCCTACACACAATTCACATCACAACAGAGAATTAAAACATTCCAGCATAGCAAAATAAACATAATTTTAAAAATATATTATAATAATTGGTACAATAAAAGAACTGAATGCTAAAATGTGAAGTAATTATAGTTTGGGTAAAATTCTTGTAGGAACAGCTGAAATTAATTTCTTCCTTATGTTTGATGACAGAAAAATAAAAGTAGCCACCTTAAAATAACATCTGGGATATAAACAGCCAACAAAAATTTAATGCATTCCTCCTCTGAACCGGGAAAATTTGTAAGGAACTTGTTCAACAGTTCATTTTGAATGGGCTCATAGTGAGGAGAGTGTAAAATATAATGAACAGTATCTTCCACCTGATTAGAATTGCAGAAGCAGAGACACTGATCCACAGGTATTCTTTGAAATCTGCCCTGAAGGTATGCAGATGGCATGGTGTGAAAGTGTACTTGAGTAAATGCCTTCCTTAATGGGGCATTAGAGAGGTCAACTAAATAACGGGAGGGGGGAATTATTTTTCTTAAACCGAGGGTACCAAAGGGGAAATTTGGATCGGTGAACCTGGTTAATATCATGTACAGCATCTTTTTCAGAAATCCACTCACGCATTTTACCTGAATCCCAGCCCTTTACCATCTCTAGAGAAGGCATGGAATACAATTGTAGGATGGGAGATAATAATTTAGACCACTGGTTCACATCACTATAATACTGAAAGCAAAATTTTACCAAGTGGTCCTCTGAGATGCTGTCGAGCTTCTTATAATATTTTAATAACTTCAAATGGACTGTTGATGTGATCGAGGGTTGACCAAGTTCTAATCTTAGGTATGGTACAGGGGTTCCCTGGGGGATGCCCAGAATTTACCTTTAAAAGGCATTCTGGATAGTTTCTAACTGTGTAAGTATTTTGTCATTCCACCCCCAAATATCTGCCTGTACAAAAGTTGTGTGATGACCTTGCCCTGAAAGACCTTTAGGGCAGGTGGCATTAACTGACTGCCCTTTAAAAAGAAAAAAAAATTAAGATAATTCCCACAGTACATTGCACAGCTAGTAATGTGGCATTAAGATGTGCCTGCCATGACTGGGACCCCTGAAAAACTATACCTAAATATTTGAAGTAAGAGCATTACTCTATTTCATGGGCATTAACAGACCAGACCATCTATGCTTAGGGCTATTATTGCTGAAGGCTACAATTTTTGTTTTGTTGTGGTTAATTCTTAATTCCTCTCTATCACAATAGGCCACCAAATTAACTAACATCCTTCTGAACCCGATTTGAGGAAATGATATAATTGCCATGTCATCTGCATACAATAGTACAGAAATTTTCAGACTAGCCAATGAGAGAGAAAATAATTTCCAAGAATTCATGGCCTGGACAAATTCATAAAAATTAAACAGAAAAGGAGGAAGAAGGCATCCTTGTTTAACACCCTTTCTCATTCGGATAGGATCCATAAGAGAACTATATGCATCTACTTTTACCTTGGCTGAATCCTAAAGCAGAGGTGTCAAACTCATTTGTTACAAGGGCCAGTTTTGACACGAAAGTCACTTTGTCAGGCCAGGCCATGTGTGCCATAAATGTAATGCAAGGTACTGGAGATAGAAACTGTATAAAGGACAGCAGCTGATAAGCTCCGAGTTGGTGTATCCTCACTGCAAGGCCCCATGGGCTGGGAGGTGGGGGTGCAGAGGAAAACCCACATGGGCGGGCTGGAGAGCCAGCAGTGCAGCACTAGGCAGACGCACCCACAATGCTTGACTGCTGCAGATGAGGTTGTTCTGCTGTGCTGAAGTCACAAAGGAGTGGCTCTGCCCACTCTCCCCCGAGCATTCCCTCCCTTGCACCAGTAGTTCACGGGCCGCATAAAGAGAAGAAGAGAAGGAGAAGAAGAGATTGGATTTATACCCCGCCCTTCACTTGGAGTCTCAGAGCAGCTTACAAACTCCTTTCCCTTCCCCTCCCCACAACAGACACCCTGTGAGGTGGGTGGGGCTGAGAGAACTCTGACACAAACTGCTCTTTCAGGAACAGCTGTGCCAGAGCTTGTGACTGACCCAAGGTCACACCAGCAGGTGCAAGTGGAGGAGTGGGGAATCAAACCTGGTTCTCCCAGATTAGAGTCTGCACACTTAACCACTACACCAAACTGGCCTGGACAGGCCAGTTCTGGCCCCCGGGCCTTATGTGTGACAGTGCATGGGGACAGTGCATGTCCTAAAGAGTCTTCTATCAATATTTGTTTTAGCAAGTTTGGTCCATAGGCTTGAACACTTGATGGAATCAAAAGTTGAGGTGAGATCTTCTGCTATTATTAGAGTATTCTGCTATTATTAGAGTGAGATCTTCTGCTATTATTAGAGTATTTATTGACCAAGGCTTTCAAGGTCAGACAATGATCAATAGTACTATGGCCCTTGCAAAAGCCAGCTTGTTCAGGGTAAAAGAGACTTATTGATTTTGTCCATTCTTCCAATTTGAGCAAAATATGGCGGGTATATAATTTAGAAGAGATGTCCAATAGGCTAATAGGTCGATAATTTGCAGGGTCTTGCCTATTACCTTTTTTTGTAAACAGAAATTATGATGCTTTGTTTCCATTTAGAAGGGATAGTGCAGGTATGGTCAATTTCCAAAAAGAGTCTGGCTAGAATTGGGCACCACCACAGTTAATTTAACTTAAATACCTCTGAGGGCATCATATCTTCTCCTGGGGCTTTACCTGTAGGCAAGGAATCAACCAACTGCTTACATTCTGAGACTGTAACTGGGGCCCATGTTGGAAGAATCTCCAAAGCTATAGGTGAATAGTTGGCAATAGTAGGAGCTCCTAATCCCCATGCACTGAGTTGCATCATTATGGGGTTTCCCCCCAGAAGACAAAAGAGAATATACCAGCTGTCATTTGCCAAGGAGATTTTGGTAAATTATGGCCTCCCTGCTGAAATGTGTTTTGTAAAATGCCAATCATTTCATGTGGTAATTTGTATGGTTTGATGTTTCATGTAGAAGTGTAACATTATCTGTGTTTCATTAGATGGCAATTCATCCTAGTGATTTTGGACTAATTTGGGGGTAAGTAAATAGTTTATTTAAAGACCACTTTTCACTCAAAGTCCTGCCAACCTAGCCGTTTGAAAGCAAGAAATTGCAAGTAGATAAATAGGTACCACTTCGGTGGGAAGGTAACAGCGTTCCATGCGCCTTGGTGTTTACTCATGCCGGCCACATGACCACGGAAATGTCTTCAGACAGCGCTGGCTCTTCGGCTTTGAAACAGAGATGAGCACCACAACCCTAGAGTCGGATTTGACTGGCTTTCGAGCAAGGGAACCTTTACTTTGGTTAGTTTATTTATAGACCACTTTTCAACTCAAAGTCCCAAAGGCAGATTACAATGCCACAAAATACAATCAATAAAAGACCAGTGAGATTCAATATCTTATTAAAATGCACCAAAAAGCAATAGCAATCAATAAAATACCATAAAATCCATAGAATGCTATGTGAACAATGGACTGTTCTACTTTTTCCTATATTGCTGACATGGACTGCACTATTGGGAGACATGTAATTGTGAATATGGAGACTGTTTACTTGGACTTCTTTCATTTGCTGGAACATGTAGAGGAGGGTTGTACAGAAGAAAGTTGTTCCATCCAATGGCTTGATTCATTTGGCTTATTTTACCAATTTTCTTCATAACGTGAACCGTTGCTTTCTTTGAATATTGGGCAAATTTCAATTCATTGTAACTCTGTGGCTTCTTTTCAAAATTAGAAGGGATTAGAAACCCTCCATGGGGGACAAAAAGCATTCTCTGTGTGTGTGTTTTTAATTACTTAAGCTTACACTGAGAATACCAAAAATGCAACCAAAAAGAGTCATTTACATAACAGACCATGCAGCATCTTACTAAGGTCTAATAGGAGGCACAGTCACAGATAATGTAGTGCTTACTCAAACTGTAGTATAGTAATAACTAATCAAAAGAATACACATATCACAGAGAATAAAAACAGCTGAATTAAAATTGAAATAATGTGATGAAACAATGATCATATTGTATTCCATGGTATTCATTAGACAAATTAAAAGGATCTATTTGCATTATTATCAATAGTAAATACATAATTATAAATAAATAATTATCAATAGTAAATAACAGTAACATTAACATTTACTAGTCTATAGAGAACACACATCCAAAGTAGTGTCTTCTTGTTTCTCACAGAAAGGAGCAAGTGAAGGGTGGTCTGTCCTAAAACAAGAGCTCTTGCAAGCTCAAAGCTCTGGGGGACTGTTCCCCCCCCCTTTGTTTCTGTGTCTGGAGGATTTCTATGAGTTCCCAGGCTGCTTGTGTCAGTTTCAAATGTGTTTGTCAGTTTCAGTTTCAGGAGCCCCCCCCCCTTGCCAGAGTTACTTTGTGTCCCCTTTGCACAGCACTTGATAAATCCCCTCCCCCCCAAAAAAAACCTTGGATTACTTTTGCTGTGGTTTCCCTTTGGTTTTTTGAGTTTGCTCTGCCACAGTGGTACTGGGTTCTGCTAGGCATCGTGTACATTGTCCTTTATTCTGTTGGACATACAAACCATCTCCCACCTTGGATTTATTCTGCTGAGATTCTCCAGTTTGACATTAGTTCTGCTGAGCTTGTGCTGCCACAGTTGCCCTGGGTTATGCTGGGCATTCTGTACATTGCCATTCGTTCTGTTGCATGAGTTCTCAGATCCCTTCTCATCCACTGCCTGCTTGGTCACCTTGTCACCTTCCTCCCACGCGGATAGCTGGGGTCTCAGTCTGTTGAGTGGGAGAGGGGGTTATGTCACTACACCCTTCCACCACGCTCCTCCTGGGCTCCTGGGCTTTGCTCTCTCTGGGGACGGCTCTCTAGCAACCACAGGGCAGTCCTCCTCAATCCATCCTTGCTATCCCCCCTTTATTCTTCCCTGCTCCCTCCCCTCCCCCTTGGAACTCCCCGGGCCCTCCTCCTTGTTGCCCCTCCCCCCACTTAACCAGAGATGCTGAGTGCTTCAACTGGGCAGGGCCATGGCCTCAAGCCAAGCAGCCACCCTCCTACTGGCCTGGAGGCTGAGCTCATCACTGTGGTAGAGCTGGTTATTAATCTGGAAGGCCAGGAATCCTCAAATCAGTGTAATAAATGGAATTCTCTTAGGTTAACATGGCTAGAGAAAATTAAAGTTTTAAAATCCTTTTTATTCCCAAAATTTTTATATCTTTTCCATACTCTACCACGAGATTTCTAAAGATACGTTACAAAAATGGCAAAGATCATGGAATAAATTTATTTGGGGTAATCGTAAATCAAGGGTAAATTTTCATACTTTACATAGACCAACAAATCAGGGTGGTCTCGCACTACCAGATTTGAAGTTATATTATGAAGCCACAAAATTGGCCTCTATTATACGTATTCTGAATGCAAATCAGAGTCTAGAGTGGGTTCCAATTGAAGAATCTTATTTGATATCAAAAAAATATTGTGAGTTCATATGGGCCACAAGCTCAGACCGAAATGTTACATCTACGTATTTATTCACCCAATCACTGGTGAAAACATGGGATTGTAGGCGGAAACATTTATTACCATCCTTCTCGATAACTACAACATTTCTGGGTCAAAAATGGTTCCCACCAGCACATCAACCCACTTCATTTAGAATTTGGAGATTTGCTAACTTAACCCATATTTCTGATGTAATTAAAAAAGGAAAATTTATGGAGAAAAAAGGTCGGGATGTATTAGCAAAAGTCTCTATCCCATGGTTTACTATCAATTAAGGCATTTATTTTCATCTAAAATAGTAACTGAAGTGTTACAGAGACCACTTGAACCCTTTGAGAAACTTATATTAAATGACGAAGGGATTAGAAGAGGATTAATTTCTTTGATTTATAAACTATTAATGATTAATGACAATAAAATATTTTTGTATTATCTTTGTAATTTCTTAGTGTTCTATTATATTGTTAAATTACAAGTATTGTTTGCACGCTTTGCAGTTTCTGTCATCATTTGAATCCCCCAAGCACCAGAGCATCACTTGTCCCAGAGACCAAGAATTTCTATCTATACCTTGTGGCTAATGGCCAGCCACTGATGGACCTCTGCTCCAGCCTCCATATATTTATCCAATTTCCTCTTGAAGCTGTTCATGGTTGTAGCCATCACCGCCTCCTGTGGCAGTGAATTCCAGGGTAGGGCCTGTATAAATGTTGGTCCTGTTGGTCTTATTGGGTTGCTGTGTGACACTGTAGCATACTTGCACTGCCACTGTGCCACTTGTTCTGTAGTGTGCCACTTGTTCTCCTGGCAAACAAGCAACCTCCCAACAGTTCACTTTCCCTGAGATTCTCTGGGAGAGTCTGACTCCTGGGTGCCTGCTTGCCTGCCTTGCTGTCTGCTGGCTGGGTTAGGTTTCCTCTTTGGAAACAATGGAGGGAATGGCATCAACCTGTTTGGGTGCCCATAGAATTGGACCCACCAGTCCAATGTGTTTGGGACTTTGAGGGTTCTGTGGGGACAAGCTCCAGAACCTACCCTGCAAATTTGGAGCCTCTCCCTCAAACCGCCTCTCTCCCAGCCCACAAACAGGACCATAGGAAAATTTGAATTATTTACCCACCCTGGAGAACAACAGAGGGGATGGAGGCAACCTGTTTGGGGGCCCGTAAAATTGGACCCCTGGTCCAATCTTTTTGGGACTTGGTGGTTCTTTTGGGGAAAGGCTCCAGCAGCTACCCTGTGAGTTTGGAGCTTCTCCCTCAAACCGCCTCCCCCCAGCCCCCATTATATCCTACAAGATTTTGCCATTGACTTCAATGGCCCATAGGGTATAATGGGGTGGAATATTCGGCTGGGCCGATTACCATCTGAATCGACTTGCATTACTGAAAATGGTATTCAGGAGGTATTCAGCGGGCCAAATGCCTTGCCCCCAAATTCTGCTGAATCCAAATCAGGCCAATTGTTTTTGGAGGGGGTCTGAAGAGGTGCAGTTCTTTGTTTTTTCAAGATAAGATCTCCTTTTTTATGTGTGTGAATTTCACCAAAATATTCCTTGGGTAAAACAGGGAAATCATCAAAAAAGGCAATAAAGGGTCATGTAATTATATATAGTCTATTGAAAATTTGGCAGTCTAAAAAAACCAGATTTATTTATTTATTTATATCCTGCCCATCCTGCAAATGGGCTCAGGGTGAGTAACATCATATTATAATAAATACAATTGAAATTCAAAACACAGTATAAACATTAAAATCATTGGTTACAGCTTAAGAACAAAAATCAGCTGGCTATGAGAGATTCTGGCCCATTTGTACAAATGAAGTAATGGCCAGTTATCAGTGTGTGGGTGACAGCAACCTTGGGGAGGCCATATATGACCTCCCGCTGTCTCAGCCAAAGGCCTGGCAGAACAGCTTCATCTTGTAGGCCCTACAGAATTGAAGATCATGCAGGGCCCTGATCTCAATAGGGAGCATGTTCCACCAGGCAGGGGCCAGTGCAGAGAAGCCCTGGCCCTGGTTGAGGCAAGATGGACATCCCTCAGGCCAGGGACCACCAGGAGATGCTGATCTTTAAAGCGTAACACTCTTCAAGGCGTATCCGGGAAGAGGCAGTCCCTTGTATGTATTGATCCCAGGTCATATAAGGCTTTGAAGGTCATTACCAACACTTTGAAGTGAATCCAGTACTCAACTATAACCAATACAGTTGGCAGAGCACATGCCAAATGTGAGCCTGCACAGGTGTCGACATCAGCAGGCACGCCTCTGCATTTTGCATCAGGTGCAATTTCTGGGTAAGCCTGCCTACAGCAATTGCAGTAATCAAGCCTGGAAGTAACCATTGCATAGGTCACCATAGCTAAGTCTTGGAGGGGGTGGGGGTGGAGATAGGGCTTCAGTAACCTAATCTGCCTAAAATGGAAAAATGCAGATCTGGTGACTGCAGCAATCTGGGCCTCCATAGAAATAGAGGCATCCAGTGTTACTCCCAGGCTCCTCACTCCCTGGGCCAGCACCAAAGGCACCCCTTCCAGTGTAGGGAGCCTGGTGCCCACATCCATCCCCCCCAACCCAGGTACAGGACCTCCGTCTTCAATGTGTTTAACTTCAACTGACTCTGCTGCAACCATCCAGCCACAGCATCTAAGGCCTCAGCCAGATTTTCAAGAACGGAAGATGGATGGCCATCCATTAACAGTTAGAGCTGGGTGTCATCAGCATATTGATGACAATCCAGCCCATACCTCCAGACTAACTGAGCTAGGGGACACATACAGATGTTAACAATAGTGAGAGGATCACCCCTTGTGGCACTCCACATTCCAGTGGATATCATGGGGAGACCCTCTTACCAAGTGCTACCCTCTGTCCCTTTCAAGGCAGTTCCCTGAACTCCTACATCAGAAAGGTGGTGAGTCAACAGATCCTAGTTGACCGTATGGAACGCTGCTGTTTGATCTAATAGCAACAGCAGTGCCAATCCACCCTGATCCAAGTGTCTACAAAGGTCATCTGTAAGGGCAACCGGAGCCGTCTCCATCCCATGGCCAGGGCGGAATCCGGACTGGAAAGAATCAAGGATGGAAGCATCATCCAGGAAAACCAATCTCACCTGTAATGTCTCCGACAGATGCATATTATTATAAACCCACAAGAAAACACTCTGATTTTATCATATACCAAAATATGATCAATTCTCAAGGCAAAATTAAATCCTGGCAGACAATGAATGAAAAAGAAAGAAAGATACAACTTACCTCAAAGCTTAAAGAAGCAATGCATGCAGAAAAAGATAAACTAAGGGATCTGATGGAATTTGTTTTTGCTTATATGTTTTCCTACCTAGCCCTATAGATAGGATATAATGGAACTATACATGGAAATATATTATGCTGAAGTACTGATTTTTTTTACCATATTTTGATTTGTTAGGGTACTCTTTGCCATGATACCCTTTCATGTTTTATATTCTTTTATTATGCAATGTCCTTAAAATGTGTTCAACAAATAGTGTTTTATGCTTCTCACCTTTCCCTTTATCCTTTTTCATTTTGTATTCCTTTAAATGGTAAAATAAAAATATTAATAAAAAAGAGAATACTGTACCTGAATAATTTCAGAATCCCCCAACAAAATACATGCTGGATGAACATGCATTCACTGTAACATGTGAACATGGCTTAGTCTGGCATACAAATAAGATCATAAAATGTAGTCCAGTTCTCAAGACAGCCAGTCATTGCTCATCTCTAATATGGTGTCCACAATGCTTTCCTACATGGCAAGGTTACTGAGATAAAGAATGCAAGGTGGTTTAAGTAATTCTCTTGGTGAAGCACTGCATAGTATTAATTCCTAGCTCGATTAGCTTTTCAAATCGACAAAAGAGGTTACAGAATAGAGGAAAGAAACATTATTGTTTCTTAGAACAAAAATGCTTTCAATATTTCTGCAACATCTGATCAAATAAATAGTGAGAGAGCTATAATTTCTCTTCACACTCACACACACCACTGCAAACTTCAAGCACTGCAATCTTCATTTTGCTAGCAAAACGTTGAATGTTGTTCTGAAGGATTGCCCTTCTAGCTGAAAACCAGAGATACCACACCATGTGGTGAAATTTAGCTTTCTCTTTCTATTGCGGGATGATAACACCTGATTGGTATAAGGCTCACAGATGGCTGCCAGATTTATCTCTGAATTCCATCTGAGCCTGCCAAATCTGTAACTGATCTTGTGGGCTGAAATTCAATCTGCATCTTTATTGTTGGAAAAACAAAATAGTCTGGTTCGTTATTGTCAGCTGGGAGTCTCATTTTGTGATATGGCTCATCTTTAACGCCATATGCTTTCTCAAATAACCCAGGCTCATAAAAAAAACTTTCTAAAAATAAAACTTTATGCCATGGAAGATCTAATCCACCACCATCCAGAACTATTTCTAACATGAAGATAGATCCAGGTGGGCAGTCGTGTTGGTTTGAAGCAGTAGAACAAAGGTTGAGTCCAGTGGCACCTTTAAAACCAATAAAGAACTTGAATAAGCCACTGGACTCAAACTTTGTTCTATTTCTAACATGTTAAATGAACAGTTTAAGGATTTTCAAAACAGACTTAACAAATGTGCAAACCACAGATACAATCTTTTATCTCTATTGCTAGCACTATTCGAATGAGATCAACACATGTATGTTAGCTACAAAACCTCTCTTGCGTTTTAAAATATCTATAAAGTGTACATAAAGTGGCAATTCTGTGCATACTTGCTGGAAATAAATTTTCTTGAACTCAGCAGGATTACTTCCAAGTACATATGCACAAGACTATGCAGCATGTATATGTTTGTTTCAAATGTTCACACATGGAGGGTGAACTACGAAGACTCTGAAATCTGTCAGGTAGCATCTGCTGATAGCTTATCTGTAACTGAAGTTCTCTGAATGGTCATCTGAGTGTTCACACAAGTGGCCTCCATTCTTGCTCAAAGCTTTGATTTGGAACAAATTCATTTTGGGGTGCAAAACCTGTAATGTATTGAAATGATTACATGAATCACCTCATAGGACTCCCATGTTAAGCTTCGAGCCAGACCAGGGCTCCTCTGAGCGAACTTCCTATTGGTCGCTTCGTAACAGCGACCAATCAGAACGATACCATTCCCTAGGAGGGAAAGACTCCCATTGGTCTTTATTCTAGCAATCTCATTGGTTGTTATTTGTAAATAGGCGTGGCTACATTAGCCCGGTTATGTTTAAAAGGAGCATAAGCTCCCACTGTTTTCTGTTCTGGTTTCTTACTGAGTTAGTACTTGCTCGTTACTTCCAATAAAGCTGAATCACTTGCTGAATCACTGTACGAGTCCTTTGTTAGCGCGATCTAACAATTGGCGACGAGGATGGGATGTTAGAGCAGGTAGGCAGCCCTGCGGACATCCACACTTCGGACTCGGAAGAAAGCGGGCAGAGCACAGCAGCCGATCCGGCGGAGGCGCCACCAGCTCCGGTGCCCAAGTCTCCCCCGATGGCTGGAAGCCAGAAGTTCGAGTGCTTCGAACCCTCCTCAGAAGACTGGGACTCCTACCTGTCCAGGTTCGAGTTCCATCTGGAGACCCACGACATCACCGATGAGGCGAAGAAACGGGCATGCCTCCTGAGTTCCTGCGGGAAGGGGACCTTCGACATAGCCAGGTCGTTGGTGGCCCCAACTGATATAAAGACTGTCACCTACGCTGACATCACGGAGAAGCTTAAGGCTCACTATTCTCCACAACCGTCGGAGATCGCCTGCCGGCACGCTTTTTACAAGCGGAACCAGGCCGGAGGCGAGACCATCGCAGATTTCGTGGCGGCCCTTCGCAAAGCCGCACGGCCATGTAATTTCCACAACGTGGAGGAAGCCCTCAGAGACCGTCTCGTCTGCGGTCTCAAAGATGAAAGGCTGCAACAGAGGCTGTTCGCCCGCACCACCCTGACCTGGGCAGTGGCCTACGAAGAGGCCGTGGCCGCGGAAGCAGCGGAGAAGTCCACGAAGGAGGTCCGCCAGCGGGTGGCAGAGCCCAGTATACACGCTCAACGAGACAGCGAGGGCGAAGACGCGGATGATGACGTCAACGCGGTTCGAGGCAAGCGGACCCCAGCGAAGACTACCAACGTCAAGCCTTGCTCCGGTTGTGGCGGGAAGCACCAGCGCGGCTCCTGTTGGGCTCGTGATGTCGACTGCAGAGCGTGTGGGCGGCGTGGTCATCTGGCCAGAGTCTGCAGATCAGCGAAGAAGGATCCCTCAACTAACAACCGGTCAGCGCAGAGGGGCACTCCAGTCAGCACCCAAGGCAAGACCCGTTCCTCAGCATCGGAAGCAAGCTGCCAGTTGACGGCGACCTTGTCGAGCGCATCGGCCGTAAATCGCACCAGCAGCCAGGGCAAGATCACCGTGACTCCACTCCTCGACGGCCGACCCTGTACAATGGAGGTGGACTCAGGATCGTCCGTGACGGTGATTTCTGCCGCGTCCTGGCGCCAGTTGTTCCCGAACCGAAGCCGGCGGCGGCTCCAGCCTGCGGGAACCAGAGTGTCCGACTTCCAGGGCAACCGAATTCCCTTGGCCGGACGGGACTCTGTTACTGTTGAGTATAAGGGGAAATGTGTTAAACTGTCATTCCTGATTGCAGAGGGAGACCGGGTTAACCTGCTAGGGTTAGATTGGTTTGAGCCATTGGGCATCGGTATTTCTGGGATTAACAGGATGTCTGAAAATAAATGGGGCATGCTGTACGACCTGTTCCCTGATGTATTTGCCGAAGGGTTGGGAAGGTACAAGGGCCCCCCGGTTGCGTTTGACTTAGATCCGTCAGTCAAACCTATTAGGTTGAAGTATCGGAAAGTACCTGTGTCTCTCAAACATAAGGTGGAAAAAGAGATTGACAAACTAGTTGAGCAAGGGGTTTTAGAGCCAGTACCATACAGCAAATGGGAGACCCCGATCGTAACCCCTGTCAAATCAGATGGGTCCATACGACTATGCGCCGATTACAAATGTACGATTAACAAGGCGCTGCAGCAACATTCGTACCCGGTCCCGGTAATAAGCCACATTTTGGCTTCCCTGGGGGGTGGCAAGATTTTCGCCAAATTTGACCTGGCCCAGGCATACCAGCAGTTGCCTGTCACCCCGGAGGCTGCCGAGGCCCAAACAATTGTAACCCACCAAGGGGCTTTTAAAGTGAACAGGCTGCAATTCGGGGTCAACGTAGCACCTGGGATTTTTCAGGGCCTCATGGAACGTCTACTAAGGGGGGTACCTGGCACAGTGCCCTATTTTGACGACGTGCTGATTGCGGGCGGGTCTGAACAGGAACTACTGGACCGGGTTAAAGAGGTCCTCAGGCGTTTTCAAAATGCCGGCCTCAGAGTTAAGCGCTCAAAATGCACGCTCGGGGTGGAAAGTGTGGACTTCCTGGGGTTTCGCATTGACGCAGAGGGAGTCCACCCCACGGATGAGAAGGTATCTGCAATCCAAAACGCCCCCAGGCCGGTGAGTAAGAAGGAGCTCCAATCCTTTTTAGGACTCCTGAATTTTTATCATGCGTTTTTACCGCATAAGGCATCAGTGGCGGCCCCTTTGCACGCGCTTTTGCACAAGGAGGCAAAATGGAAGTGGGGGCAGGCCGAGGAAAAGGCTTTTGTGGGAGTCAAGGAGCTGCTGACATCTAATGCCGTACTCACGCATTATGATGAACACAAGCTCCTGGTGTTAGCTGCTGACGCTTCACCGTTTGGAGTAGGCGCAGTTTTAAGCCATCTGATGCCTGATGGGAGCGAAGCGCCTATCGCTTTTTATTCTAGATCACTATCTGCGGCAGAGCGGAACTATGCCCAGATAGACAAGGAGGGTCTGGCGTTGGTAGCGGCTGTCAAAAAGTTCCATGATTTTATTTTTGGCAGACGATTTTTGCTGGTCACTGACCACAAGCCGCTACTGGGGATTTTTGCGCCCGATAAGCAATTGCCAAACATCATGTCCCCACGCATGCTTAGATGGGCGATATTTTTGCAGGCTTATGATTTTGACTTAGAGCACCGGCCTGGGAAAGCGATTGGGCATGCGGATGCCCTCAGCCGGTGCCCGGTGCCGGACATTGGCGCAGACCCTGCCCCCGCCTGTGAGGTCTTGGCAATTGAGGAGCTTCCTCGACCCCCGGTATCATCCAGGGACATTGCAGCACACACGGCCAAGGATAGCGTGCTGTCCCGAGTATTAAACTGGGTTTGGAGGGGGTGGCCGGTTGGAAGCGTTGAACCGGAGTTCGGCCCTTACAAAAGCCGTCAAAATGAACTATCCATTTCTAAGGGCTGTGTATTATGGGGGAACAGGGTGGTGGTTCCTGACAAACTCAGGACGAGAGTGTTAGAGTCGCTGCACGAGGGTCACCCCGGTATGGTACACACCAAAGCGTTGGCCAGAGGGTATGTCTGGTGGCCGGGGCTGGACAAAGAGATCGAAGAATGGGTACGAGGGTGTCCCAAATGCCAGCAAGTCAGACCCGATCCCCCACAAGCTACACCCCAAGGCTGGGAGTCATCTGGTAAACCCTGGGCCAGATTGCATATAGATTTTGCTGGCCCTCTCCAAGGGCAAATGTTCCTAATTGTGGTGGACGCTATGTCCAAATGGCTGGAGGTCGTGCATATGAAATCGACCACATCACTTGCTGTGATCCATGCGCTCCGCCGACTTTTTGCCACCCACGGGTTGCCTGACGTCATCGTCAGTGACAACGGGCCTCAATTTGTGTCTGAGGAATTTAGGCTCTTCCTCACGAGTAATGGCATACGCCAAATGACTTCGGCCCCTTTCCATCCGGCATCTAATGGCCAAGCCGAACGGATGGTCAGGACGGCCAAAGAGGCCCTGGGTAAAATGGACGAAGGGGACTGGAGCCAGAGGCTGGGCTCCTTTCTTTTGCTGCAGCACACCACCCCCTGTAGTGCTACAGGCCGTAGTCCGGCCGAATTGTTAATGGGGCGGAGACTCACGACCCGTTTGAACCGTATGCACCCAGACCTATCAGAAGATCAGTCCGAGCGTACCACTGCGCAACCGAAGGTGCGCATGTTTGAAAAAGGGGACAAGGTTTTCGCACGAAATTATGCAAACGGGCACTTGTGGCTTCCTGGGGTTATATCCGACTCTGTGGGTACTCGAATGTATGTGGTGCAGTTAGCTGACGGTCGAATATGGCGGCGCCACATAGATCAGTTAAGGAGACGTTGGGCTAGGGACAGCGCTGACTCTCCGACGGCTGAATCCCCTGATGTCGAGTGGACACCCCCAGAGCAGGCGGTGAGTACCGAAAGGCCCGGTACTGTCCCCGAGTCAGGGCAGAACCCTGTGTGCGGGGCTGAAATCCCAGTCGAGTCTGTGCCTGATCCAGGCTGTAGTGAACCCCACTCTGACCCACAACCTTGTCTGCCCGTGGAGCCTGCACCGCTCCGCAGGTCCCAGCGTTCGCGGCAAATGCCGACTTATCTGAAGGACTATGAGTGTAAATACTGTTGGAATAACTGATGTACAAAGGTTGATTGCATGTATGTAAATAATAAAACAATTGGGATGATGGCTTAACTTAGGGGGGAGGAATTGTAATGTATTGAAATGATTACATGAATCACCTCATAGGACTCCCATGTTAAGCTTCGAGCCAGACCAGGGCTCCTCTGAGCGAACTTCCTATTGGTCGCTTCGTAACAGCGACCAATCAGAACGATACCATTCCCTAGGAGGGAAAGACTCCCATTGGTCTTTATTCTAGCAATCTCATTGGTTGTTATTTGTAAATAGGCGTGGCTACATTAGCCCGGTTATGTTTAAAAGGAGCATAAGCTCCCACTGTTTTCTGTTCTGGTTTCTTACTGAGTTAGTACTTGCTCGTTACTTCCAATAAAGCTGAATCACTTGCTGAATCACTGTACGAGTCCTTTGTTAGCGCGATCTAACAAAACCCTCTCTCCTTTTGAACTGCTGCACCATTGTGCATTCCCAAGAAGGAGGAATCATGGTTTCCCCTTCAGTTCTTCCAGACATAATGCTGCAGTAAGTTAAAAGCACCTGTTTCAGGGGGTGGAGAAACTGGGCTCACAAATACTTGTTTCTGCCAGGTTTGGTAATAAGAAAGTTACACAGCTGTCCTAGTTCTCCTGCCCAGCAAGGCCTGTGGCTCCAGCCAGGCTCGTAGCTAGGATTTGGGGGGGGGGGCTTTTACATTTTAAAAGGGACTTACATTCATTAGGAAGCAATTTGGGGGGAGAAAATCCTGTGGGGCTATGGCTTTAAGAAAGGAGCGGAGCCCTGAATAGCCCCACCCTAGCTACGGGCTTGGCTCTAGCTCTTAGGCAGGGGAAAGGGTCCTGCCTGCATGTGTCCCCTGCCCTGCATCAAATGAAACATACATACATCAGATTTTGGATAAGTGTGGAATAAAAATGGCCACAACTTTTTTTGTTACAACTGTAAAAAGCATTGGCACAGCATGGGTCCCCCAGATATACAGCATCGGCTGGCCTGGTGCCAGTTGATGTACCCATGACACCCATCCAGCCGGCTTGGGTGGGAGACCATGGGATGGCAGGTTGCCAGAGCTCACACAATGACTGCCCCTAAGTGGTCTCTCCTGCCATCTGCTCGTGAAAGTGAATGCTGGTAGTCCCAGAGCTGGCCTGCTCCCATAAGCCCTCACACTAGGACCCTTTAAGGGAATTCCCCATATCCAGGAAATGGCATGCATGCCAATTTTTAAAAAATTAAAATCCAACCCCATGCTGATATCACCACAAAAGTTGGGCGGCCTCACCCACCCATCTCCCGCCAATGCTCCTACAGATGTAACCAGGCCAGTAGGGAATAGTGAATCCCATGCAGCCAGGTGTCCATGCCCCACAGAGACAGATGCACACCATCGGACCTGAACAGGGCCTTCTACCAGTGATTAATATCCTGATGCCATATCCAACCCCCTCCCCATGTTCTCCAAAGCTATGCCCAGCCTTGCAACATCCACCTTTGAAGGGCAGCTGGCCCCCACAATGAATACCTTGCAGTGGACGATAATGGGCAAACGTTTTCCCACTGCATGCCTGTCTGGCCCAACCATACATTTCAAAGGGCCTCCTCTATGCATAGGACCTTGCCCCATCCTGAAGAAGTCACATACAGTCCAGCCCAATGAACAATACTGTGTCGGCAAATCCTGACTATAAAGTACTGAGGCTGATGCGTTGCAGAGTGATTACAGCTCATACTTTATTAGTTTACATTGAGATCTTGAGATGTTTTAGCCGGCTCGCAGGCCAGCTTATATTCCAAAATCACACCATACCCACTCACACACACACACACCCGTGATAGGGTATTTACAGTGCACACCTAGGTCCTTTCTAAGATCCTAGCCTCCCGATAGGTGTGTGCAAGGATCTGTTCTAGCTATTGTCTATGTAGACGAAGCTCAGGCCCGACCGCATGTGCAGACTTCCCTGGGTACACAATATCGACAAGCCTGCACCCGTGCCCTGGAACCAAAGACCATGTTAACAGCTAACAAACATCAGCCAGGTGCAACCAGACATAGGTTTTGTAGGCCTTGGAGCACCACTGCCCAATAGCCTGGATGCATTCTGGCAAAAAACCCAGGCCAGCGGCTGTTTTTGCCACCCCAATCTGAAAGGAGTGGGGCCCAAATTCCTGACAAGGTAGACCTAGGGCTACTACCCCCCCCCCCAGACACCTGCAAATTTATGTCTAGTCAATGGGAAACTGTCCCAGTAGATGAGGAGGGGGCCTGGCTTATGGGGCCACATCACTAACAATGCCTTAGTTGCCCGCATGGGACACAGGACGCCCCTCCCAGCAAAGAACCTAACTGTAAGCAAGCCTCTTGTCCCTGCAGGTCAGTCCTGTATGTTCTAATGAATAATAACAACCCACCTGCATGAATTGAGACTCCTAGACTCCCACGTATTTGGTAATGTTGGTGGCATCTGTGAGCTTTTCCAGGGGAGTCTCATATGTCACTTTAAAAAAAAGTATATTTGGGCTTTGAAAGGTGGTTTATAAATTAACTAACTAAATGTGATTAGGGCTGTGAAATACTTATTGTAATTAATGTTTATTAATATTCTAAGAATAAGGCCTGTTGTGGAAATAAATATAAAGAGCTCTAGAAAGGTTCTGGGCAGGTGCCCCGGCCACGGGCACTCAGCGTTAATTTGCTGTGGTGACCTCAGCAGGGAATTGATCTCTGCCATCTGGAGAGCAGTTGTAATTCTGAGTGATCTGCAGCCCTCACCTGGAGATTGACAACAATGGTTCCCCAGGAGGAAAAGTGTAGTCTTTCTCCACAGTGGGGACCAAAGCAGCTTACATCATTCTCTTCTCCCCTTTTTGATCTGCACAACACCCCTGTGATGTAGGTTAGGCTGAAAATCTGTGACAGGTCTGAAATCACACACTCAGCTTCCACAGCAAGAACCTGGGTCTGGCAGACCCTGCTCTGAAGCGCTAACTGCTACACCACATGGGCTGTGGTATCACCTGGTATCACAACTGAACTCCAGACAACAGGTCTCTCTCTCCCCTGGAGAAAATAACTGCTATGGAGGGTGCACTCTATGGCATTCTATTCAGCTGAGGCCTCTCCCCTCCCCAAACTCTGGCTTCCATAGACTCCACCACAAAATCCCTTGTCAGGACTGGTCCCAATGAGTTCTCCACAAAGGCCAAAGGAGGCCTGGAAAGGGCCTCCTCCCCCTGCTTTTCTACTGACAGAACCAAGCTTGGTTGCCTAGCAACAGCCACTGAGGGAAACGTTAGCCCCACAGCAGGAGGAGAAGAGAATGGTTTGATGGCCACTGGCCCACCTCAGTAGCCAGCCAGTTACAGAGAAGCCAAGCAGCAGGAGAAGCATCTTGGTCAGGAGAGAGAGCCATTTTTGCAGTTTATTCTGAGAGGAAACAGTGGCCAGGCTGGCAGTGGGCAGGAGAGGGGAGTGGACCCAGCACCCAGCCAATGGCATGCAAGTACTCTTGAGTGGTGGTTGATGGGCCAATGGCTGATGGAGTGCACAGCATAGCCAATGGGAGAGCTGGAAAGCACCAATACGTTATGGTTTTTATATATATCAGATTCCCAGTTTCTGGAAGAACACTCCACTATGTTCAATGTCTATAATAGCTGCCCTTCATTCTGTCTCCTTCCTCTACCATTCCCTAATCTCTCTCTGTCTCTCTCTGCTTAAAGGAAACCCTTATGTACAGCTAGTTGATGATAGATTTCATTTTCTGACAAGGAAGGAGCAGTTATAATGCTCAGAGCTGCTGGGAAGTTTATAGATGGAAGGAAAAAAAGATGACAAAGCAGATTAACTTCCTTGTGTCATAGTACTGATAAACAGCAGGCTCACTTTGAATATAATCCCTTTTCCTTTTGCTGTGATATCAGAGCTTTAAATAACATACTGAACTCCAGCCCCCCCCCTTTTCTTCTATTTACACCTGAAATTTATATCGTCTGATCAGTACACAGGCAGGCAACAGGTGAAAGGGCTATATGAGATTAAATATATAGGCCATGAGGAGGAGACTCTGTGGGAAAGGGAGGTTTTGAAAAGAGAAAAAGGATGGAAGACAGAAAGCCACCAAATCACAAAAGTTGCCTCCTGTCTCTTCTGTACAAAGAAACCTTGCTTTCTGAGGAGGAAAGGATGAAGCCATCAACAACCACACAAAGCAGTGTCCAAAATCCTTTAAGTGTACATAGCCAGAATTTTTAAAGTTCTCTGGGGAACAAGGAAAGAAGAGAAGGCATTTCAGGACAGAGAACTTTGCCTAACTCTCCCAGGTGAAATATATATCCTGATTTTTGTGGCTGCTTGCAAAGTGACTTGGTAGATGGTAACCCTCATAGTGCCACTGCCTGTAACTTAAGTTGCCAAAGGTACAGTCCTTTAATATGCTCTTCTCCATTGTTAGCATTTGAAACTGTTATACTGAGTTATACTGAGTCAGACCATTGGTCCATCTAACACAGCACTGCCTTCTCTGACTGGTACTCTCAACAGAAGCCTAAGAAAGGGCCACCTAGTGATTATTAATTGACCAGATTTCACATGTTGGACAAACATTCAGCTCCTGGTATTGCCAGTTAAGGGATCTCAAATAGCAGGGTTGGGAAACAATCCCTCCTGGAGACCTTGAAGAAAGTAAAAAAGAAGGTAATGCTGCTACTATTTGAAGGAAGCAAAAGAAGTAGTTAATCTGTATAGAGAGGCTGACACCTTCTAACATAACAGGACTACTCCTGAGGAAGATTGTTGAAATGAGTATAAAATCAGGTGCTCATAGAGGATGGTAGACTTTTTCTTGAATATGTTGGCATTTCCTGAGCTCACCTGGAGATTGGCAACAATGGTTCCCCAGGAGGAAAAGTAGTCTTTCTCTGCAATGAGGACTAAAGCAGCCTACATCATTCTCCTCCTCCCTTTTGACTTGCACAACAACCTGCGAGGTAGGTTATGCTGAAAGGGTTTGACCGATCCAAAATCACCCAGTCAGCTTCCACAGTAAGAACCTGGGTCTAGCAGACCCTGCTCTGAAGCACTGACTGCTATGTCTAAGGTAGCCAACCTCCAGGTGGAGTCTGAAGATCACCAGGTATCACAACTGAACTCCAGACAACAGATCTCTTTCTTCCCCTGGAGAAAATTAACTGCTTTGGATGATGGCCTCTATGGCATTCTGTTCAGCTGAGGCCTCTCCGGTCCCCAGACTCTGGCTTCCTTAGACACAGAATCTCCATACCTGGAGCTGGCAACACTAGTCAGGACTGGCCCCAATGAGTTTTCTCCCAAAGGCCAAAATAGGGCCTTTTATTTTTATTTATTTATTTATTTATCACATTTACATCCCACCCATCCCGTAAATGGACTCAGGGCAGGTCACAGCATTTCAATAAATACAATAAAATTTAATGTATTGTATTTATTGTTTTTAAACTGTATAACCTGTTTTAAATGTAATTTAAATTGATGTTTTACTATGGTAAGATCTTTTACTATGTAAGCCGCCCTGAGCCCTACGGGGGAGGGCGGGATATAAATCTAATAAATGAATGAATGAATGAATGAATGAACACATTAAAAATATAAAAACAATAGTCATGCTTGCCATAAGGAGAATCCGGCCCACTGATGTAACTAAGCATGGCCGATTATCAGTGGGTGGGAGACCGTAACCGGGGGGGGGGGCGCATATGTGGAGGCCTGCTGCCTCAGCCAAAGGCCTGGTGAAACAGCTCCGTCTTGAAGTCCTGGGAGAATTGAATAAGATCCCACAAGGCCCTGATCTCAATAGGGAGCATGTTCCACCAGGTGGGAGCCAAGGCGGAAAAAGCCCTGGCCCTGGTCGAGGTTAGGTGAACATCCTTTGGGCCAGGGATCACCAGGAGATGTTGACTCTCAGAGCGTAATGCTCTCCAAGGCGTATATGGGAAGAGGCGGTCCCTTAGGCACCGAGGGGAAAGTAGGGTTTCCAGGTCTGAGTAGGGAAATACCTGGCAATTTGGGGGGTAGATCCTGTGGAGGGCAGTGTTGGGGGGGTGGAAGGACTCAGC
>NW_015161951.1:1388147-1413703 GCF_001447785.1 Gekko japonicus | reverse complement strand
GCAGGAATTTCCCAACCTGGAGGTGGCAACCCTAGTCAGGACTGGCCCCAATAAGTTCCTCACAAAGGCCAGGAAAGGGCTTCATTTCTTTGTTTTTATTGACAGAACCAAGCTTGGTTGCCTACCAACAGCCACCGAGGGAAAAGTTAGTCCCACAGAAGAGCCAAGCTGAAGTGTCTTCTTCAGGAGTGAAAGCATGTTCTGACAGGGAACAGTGGCTGCAGTGGGCAGGGAAGAGGAGCAGACCCAGCACCCGGCCAATGGCACACGAGTACTCCTGAGTGGCGGCTGATGGGCTAATGGCTGATGGAGCACACTGTGGGCAGGACTCAGGCAATGCAGCCAGTGGATAGGGACAGCTTCTGAGTGGCACATCGTGGACCCAACTGATTTAGGAGTTTGTGGAATGTTCAGAAAGTGCCACCCCACTACTCAATTATATATAAGGAAAGATAGAATAATAGCAAAGGGAATTAGCAAACTGAATAGAGTTTGAAACACATGCACACACACCCTAAATGAATGTTCTACAAATCTTAACATACTAAATCCTAAACTAAGCAAACATTACTAATTTGAGGAGAGTCTAAAGAGAAATGGGAGGAGAGAAGGAGGGAGAAAAATATACTAGCCTGTTCTGGTGAGTGAGGTTTGGTAGAGTTGTTCAGAGGAAGGAGAAAGCAGCATGGGAGAGGGTGAGGTGCAGATAAAGAGTGTATCACTCCATGGATTCCCCCTCCGCCGAAGACTGGAACAGCTAGTATTTGCTAATATAGAAAACTGAAATGACTCTAAATAAAATATCTTCTTCTCCAGAGTTTCCACTTGCACAGGGATTAAAATGTGTTATGGTCAGTTCTTTGAATGTTTTGCCACTTTCTAATGTCAAAAAAATCACAACATTTTCTCAGAAGATTCAGACTAATGGGGGAGGGAGGAATGAGAGAGGTGATTCCTACTTTTCCCTGTTCCTTTGTTCTGGAAGCAAAACAGCCATATCTCATCTTCAATACGAAGAATATTGTCTCCTCCAGAAGTTTTAGTTAAAGAACTTTAAAATGCCTTCCAACTAAAGTGCAAGGTTTTATCAAGGTTCTAGTGATAGGCAGGGTTACCAACCTGAAACTGGGGCCTGGATTTCTTCTCTGTTTCTTTACAACAGATCTCCAGACTACAGAGATCAGTTCTCTTAGAGGAAATGGCAACTTCAGAGGGTATACCAGAGAGTCTAGAAGAAACAGGAGTCCTAAAGTAGACTTTTGCATTTTCTATGATATATCATATCGAGACTAAGATAAACTGATTGATAGTTGTTGTCGATGCTGAAGCCCAGAGCCCAGCTGGGAATTAAGAGAGGGATGGGATTCCTGGCTGGCATCCTCCGATGGTTAGTATTGTTATGGATTTATATAATTTTAGGCTAACAAAGTCTTATTCTAAGAAAGAAAGTTGAGGATAGGGGAGGGGAGACAAAGGCCATTTCTGCACTGTCAGTTTTGTCACTCGATTGTCCCTATTGCTTCAGGGGTTTTTCCCCTCAATGTGTTTTGCTCTCTAGTAGTCCCAGAGGGAGCAAAACACATGTGGGAAAGGCCCCCCCCAAAAAAGAAATAGGGGCAAAAGAGTGACAAAAATGACAGTGTGGAAGTGGCCAAAGAATCAACACACTAATTCTGTCCACTTGGCATCCTGTCACTGGCCCTGATAAAGCACTCCTAGTTTCACCTCTCTGCATCCAGCACATCAGTTTTGCCCTCAACACTAATTTTGGTGAGGGGTGCAAAAGAACTTTAATCTATACTTTTGAGTAGATTAATCAAAAGTCTTCTTGGAGGGAAATTTGAAGTTGTAGCCCAAGTTCTGCTTGGCTCTGGAAGGGAACTTTCAAACTAGAGGGAATGCCTATAAATGGGGAAGCCTGGGGTGAAGATTTTTAATACATCTCAAACAACTCATTAGACAAGCTTCATTAAGCTTTTTGCCAAAGTGCAGAACTTTGACTGACTCTTGGGAAGAGAACAGTGTTTAGATGTTTTAAGTAGCTACCAACACACTAGTCTTTTGAATTATTCCACCTGTCCCAAATATCAAATCTTTCTAGAATACATGTTGCGTCAATAAAGTTTTAAAAACCTGAGGAACCTTGGGGAAAAGAACTCTTTGTGTAAAAGCTTACCCTCAGCCATCTGCTCTTTTGTCATTAATCTGGTGCTGAAACAAACAGCTCAGCTGAAGAAATGGGAAGGTGGGAAAAGGCAAACTTCCTAATTCAATCTGCAATGACATACACAGCCGGTGAATTTAGAACATTTTGGCTTTGCACTGGTTTGCACTGTAGCCCATGTTAAAGTTCCCAACCTCCAAGGAACTGTGCAGTCCTCAAGCTAGACCATTATCTCCCTGTACCTATAAAAGCCAGTGTTTAGGGGCATTTGTACACTTTCATCTGGTGTCCAGGACTTAAATTATAAAGGGCTACTATGCCAAGAAGCTAAGTCAAAGTACACACACAAAAACCAGATGGGCTTTTTAACAAACACAAAAGTGAAAAAGAAAGTTAAATATTGTTTTGGTTTAGTCCTAGTTATTGGAACAAGAATCTTACAACCTCTACACTTGATTTAGCAGCTGCATTCTTAAAACTGGATTCATTTTCTCTATACTCAACTGTGCCTCTTCCCCCATTCAAATTTACCAGATGCAATCCTTAAATGACATTCTCAGTGCTGATCCCTCCCCCCCAGTTCTTCTTCTGGTTAGTCCAGTCACTCCAGTACAACCAGGCCCCTCCTGGTTATAGTAGGGAAGAGAGAGCGCAAGTGCAGGAAATAGCTGGAAAAACCACAGGTACCTCTGTCTTCACTGTACTGGGGAACTTAATATGGATATCCACATTGCAATTTGGCAACCCTATCAAGGGTGGAATCTGCATCGGTATTTTCCACTGCTTTGGCTACACTCTCACTCTGTCTCCAAAAAAGATGTCCACATATCTTTAGGTTTCACTCTCCTACTGCACTGTTATAATTTCTGCTGTCTGCATTATTTTATTGCCCTATGGTTTTGGCTCCGTCATGACTGTGGCTTCTCTCCGGCTCAAATTGATGTGCTTAAAAGCACGCTAAGCCCCCCCCCCCAAGTGCTAATCCAAGGTTTATCTGTTCTGTTTACCTTCTGACAGCACATAGAGGAATGTAAGAAACTTTTCCCTTGCTTGACAAGCTAAGAGTGAACGATTTTATCTTGTTTTGTGATTTTTATGTTGCCTGAAAAGTTAGAGAAAGATCCCTTCTACATACATATATTTATACATTCTGCAAACTAAACACCCAGTCTTTACAGTTTTTGGCTATTTTTGCTTTATTGTTTAAACCAAAAGCTGGGCAAAACTGAAAGCTGAGAAAATCCTTCTCTTTGAATGTAAAGAGAAGTTTATAGCTTGTTTCATTTTAGGAAGAATGAAAAACACAAATAATCAAGAAACTCCCAGAGTATGGGGCCGGGTGCATCTTGGCACCCCTAAGGGCCGGCCCACTCTAGGCGATTACCTAGTTTGCCTAAGAGAGTGAGCCGGCCCTGGTTGCCTTAAGTAATTCATTGCCTTGTGTAAAGGTAATGGGTGCCGGCAAATGTCGGGCGTACTAGAGAAGAGGGAGGAGAACAACAACATTCCCGAACCAGCAAGCAGAAAAAAATAGCAGATTTTCTCGTACCACTTTGAAAAAAGTATCACACCAGTAGAAAGGAAGACGGCATCAAGACTGCTTTAAAAATGAAATGCAGATTCGGCCAAGGTGAACCATACATTTGAAGAGATCATAGAGATCATAGACCCACACCAAATCCTGTAGGGATAGTCAGAAGAAGGGCTGGACTGGGAGGGGGGAAAGCAGCCCTGGGAAAAGAGCCCACCCCTAGTCTTCCCTGGCCCCACCCTCCAAAGGAGGAAGGGAGGAAAAATAGCCTGCCTAGCCAGCCCCATGCCACAATGCTTGGCAAGACACATCAGTCACTCAACTGGGCACATCACTCATTTCAGCCCACAGAAAGTTTAGGAAAAAAATGAACCCACTTCTGATTACATCTTGCAGAAATTGACTTGGTTTTCTTGGCCTAAAATTACTCTCTGTGGTCCTCATCCATTTATCCAGGATGTTCACATTTGTGTAATATTCCACTATGCCAGTTATTTGCTCCACTTTTCAACATTTGGGGCCTCAAGCATCTAAAGCTGACCTTATTTCTGCCACTCTCTCTGTTATTTCATTAGTGGGAAAATTCATTAGCATTTTAAGCATTTTTCCCCCTCGGAGGCAAGACAGCATTACATTAGCCTGGTTACCATAGTAACTGAATTCTCACTCTCAAATATTGCTGCCACATATCAGACACTGGGAGCTTACATTTACCCATGATGTTCTTCAAAATACCTACCTTTTATGGCTCAAAGAGTTTTTAAGTGTACCTCAGGAGTTCCCTCTTGAACCGAAAACCACTGACATGTTAGTCCTTGGCAATATTACATATGTTTGCAGGGTTGCTAGGAGATCATACTTCCTTGCTTGTTTCTAACCTTGTAACCTTCCCAAGATACCTTGGGTATCCCCAAGATACCTTCCAAATACTTGGAAACCTCAGTATTTGCTCCTGCTTCTGCTCTGAAAATCTTGCAATCTACGGCCCTGTCCATATGAGTGGTTTTGGGCCGGGAGAGGGACGGATCAGGGCCGCAGCAAACGGGCACGATCCCACAGCAACATCTGGGAATCGTGCTGCGCCTGTTCCCAATCCGCCCCTCCCGGCCAAAACCCGCACCAAAAAAGAACCACCTACCTGGGTGGTTCATCCTGAAGGGCCGCGGCAAGTGCGGCCATGGGATCGCCGGCGCGTCCTTGCACCAGTGCATCACCGGCTCCTGGCCAAACTGCGCATGTGTGAGCATGCGCAGTTCACCAGCCTCCCCTTCCCACCGTCGCTTTCTCCCTGGCATCTGATCGTGCCAGGGAGCGACAGCGCCGAGGCGTGGGATCCCGCCCGGCGTCTCAACTTTGGTGCGGCTCAGAATTAGCTGCGCTTCACCCGTCGCTTTTCCTGCCGTGTGGCAGCAGCCTATGTTTAGTACCAGGTCAGGGTTTTTGTTTGTTTGTTTTGTTTTTGTTTTGCATTGTAAACAGAATTTCTTCATCTAGCTCATCTTACTCCAGCAACTTTGTGAAGTGTGTTAATTACTCCATCCTGTGCCCAAGCATGAAAGCCAGCTTTCAAAAAGATTTTTACCATGGCTTGTGAAGGATTCACACTTGATCTTTAAGGTATGAGACTTTCAGAGTCAACCTCTGTGAATGCCTCTCTTGTGGCCTTGTGCAATGTATAGATGGTGCACCTGGATAGTCATGGTGCAACATAAGGCATAAGGTTGTCTCTCAGGATGTGCCAGCACTGATCAGCCTGATTGGGACACTGAGTGGTATGAAAAAGATGTAGAACTGGAGCCAGCCATACACATCAGGAAGGCAGAGGGAGGGTCAATTTGTCACAGGATCAGAGACTCACATTAAAACCTTGCTTCAGTGCTCCTCAGAGAGAATGGAAGGAATTGAGGAGGGGAGCCACTTTATCTGCCCAACCAAGCAAATTCCATGGAGTTCCAGATCCCTGGCATTTGGTAAATAGATTCAGGTGGGTAGCCATGTTGGTCTGAAGCAATAGAACAAAGTTTGAGTCCTGTGGCACCTTTAAGACCAACAAAATTTAATTCTGGGTATAGGTTTTTGTGCGCATGCGCACAAGTGTGCATGTACATGAAATCTTAGACCCAGAATTAAACTTTGTTGGTCTTAAAGGTGCCACAGGACTCAAACTTTGTTCTAGTTCTCAGGCAAGTAATGTCCAACTAGTGATGATTCAGTATCCACGAGCTGGATTTACCAATTTACCATGCTATTGAGCAGTATTTTGAATAGTTTTCTGTCTGTGTAGTGACAATACTGAGCATGACAAGTGGCTAGAAAGCCGCTGCTGGCACATGATCACAATTTGTTGACTTACTGGACTTCTTATTCCCAGAATCATTATGAACAGGTCATCATTTAAAAACAGTTGAATGGGGATGCATGTTTTATTTTCCACTTGCACAACCAAATGCATCCATCAACTGGCAGCATTCATCAGGCTGAGGCATGCTGGGAATTGACTGGACTGAACCAACTTCGCAGGCAGCAGTTGCAAGCGTGTGCAAAGTTTCAATGGAGAATGAGAGGTGAAACAAAACCAAGCAGTCAAGCAGTCAAAATGTGCAAGTCTGGAATATTCAAGAGACAAGTCACACAGCTCCCCAGGTATCTGAAAAAGGGAACTTTAACTCTTGAAAGCCTATACCCAAAATATCTTGTTGGTCTCTGCAGTGCTACTGGACTCAAATCTAGCTCTTCTACTGATGACCAACATGGCTACTCTCTCTTTTTTTATATAGATAATTATTATTATTTTAAGCAAAACAAACAGACAAACAAATATACATGAGAGTGATAATAACAACATTATATCTCTTAAACTACCTCATACATATATATCTAATTGCCGATCTTTCTACTATATATCTTTGCAAACCTATATTTAACACTACATATTTTTTAATATTTAAGCAGTGTCTAAGCATTTCACTACAATTTTCTATAAATCTACTTTTAAGTATACCTATAATTATAGATCTATAATTTTTGCAACTCTATACATTAACAATACATGTTTTCTTCTATTTAGACATTATCTATGCATTCTACGATAATCTTCTATAAAATACATTTTAGTATTAACTAAAATTAAGCAATTCCACAAACTCATAGTCAAATGAGTCAAATTCTTTTCTCATTCTATTTGTTCTAATTGTTTTAATATCACCTACATTCTCTAACCTACCTCTTTTATCCCGGAGGGATATTTTTTATTTTGCAAGACTACAAAAACTACAAAGAAATAATAGGGAAGGGACTACATCTAAGGAGAAAGGAAAGCAAACCACACTATCTAAAACCCCAAGAGGAGGAGATCTTATCACTGCTGTTGATGGTTGTTGATGGTGTCATCTGTGTTTTTCTCTTGTTGTGTTTTTGTTCATGTTTTTAAATATTTGAAATTTTGAAAAATGACCTATGAGCTGTCTTAGAGACCCCAAATGTGAATAAAAGGCAGCATCAACTAAACACAACTAACTAAGTCAAATAAATATCCTTATTTTAGCAAGTCTTCATCAGCTTCCATTTAGTAATGTGGGCAGAACCAAAAATTACAGCCTGAGATGATGAATGTAAAATGTTATCAGTATAGAACTGTGTGCTATTTTGTCCATCCTTTCTGGATCTTTGCATTTTGATACAGTTTATTCAGCTCGCATTTATAAGCATGTTCCTGAATGGTGTTTTTATTGGCTTCATCTTGGAAGCCTGAAAATGTTTAATATTGGTCCGTGCCTTCCATTTTCAGCTTTTGTTAATGCTTTATTGCTGGCACCTTGTAAATCTTTCACTGAGTTTAGCCATCTCTTAACTTTCCTGTTGCTTCTCATGACAGGCCAAATGCAATCCTTTTAGCTATGTTTGGCATAGAAGCAGAATTCAATAAAATGTTAATAAGCAAACAAATTCAGGCTTGGCTTGTCTAGTCAGAAAGGATTTCAGACATTAGCATTTACAACAGAGTTTAGGGCTTTCACTCAATTCACAAAGCAGGGTTTCTTATCATTTCCCAGTACTCATAACTCCCCACAAATGCTCAAGTTTCTCACCAAAAACCTCTTTTCTAGTAATGATTGCAAATCAATCTCCTTTAATTTATGATTCATTATTTTCATGTCATTTGCTTTCTCTGCTCTTAGAGTTTACTTAAAATGTACACATTTTTCAATGTATATCAATAAATCAGCATTATATGTATATTATCTGTATAAGTGATATGTGTTGTATACAGAAATACAGTATTAGTGGTGTATGAAAATCACACCTGTATAGCACAACACAAAGAATGTGAAAAGTGGAAAAGTCCACTCCTGTGCCTTAGCAGACAAGAGGGAATTTTTGCCCCTGGCATTTTCAGAAATGGAGGCTCATTAGGCAGGAACCAACTGGCTGTGTCATGCATTGCAATCAAGTGGAAGAGGCAGGAGATGTAGCTGTCACTGCAACTGATCGCTTTATGCCATGTGGGAACAAGACTAGGGATGCCACAATCTTTGCTGCAAATGAGTTCACCAGGCAAACTGGGATGACAGTGATTCTTCTGAGCTGATCCTAGGATTAATTTTTGTAGAAAAAAACCAGCAGGAACTCATTAGCATAATAGGCCACACCCAACAGCAGGAACGCATTAGCGTATTAGGCCACACCTCTGACAGCGCAACTTATTGGCATATTAGGCCACACCTCCATGTTACCAGAAGTGTGCTCATCCAGCCACACCCACCTTTTGCTTCTTATTCTGTTTACATTGTTTGTTGTCAAAACCCAGGGCTTTTTTGTAGCAGGAACTCCTTTGCATGTTAGGCCACACACCCCTAATGTAGCCAGTCCTAATGAGTTTCTGCTGTTGGGTGTGGCCTATTATGCTAATGAGTACCTGATGGGCGTGGCCAATTTGGGAGCCAGCCGGAACTCCGTTCCTGTGCGTTCCTGCCCAAAAATAGCCCTGAATTTGTTGGTGCGGCAAACTTCCCCAGCTGTGCTGTCTAACCATCCCAATTGCTTGATCTACAGGCCTTATTACTAGATGGACCCAGTGATCTGGTGAACCAGGTTCTTCCAGATTGAGAGGAGAGTATATGTGGAGTGCAGACCCGGAGGAGCATGGCTATTCAAATATTCCATTTTGCTCAAATTCAGTTGTGTACTACAATCCAATCTGGTGGCCTGTCTTCTCCTGCATAGCATTTCTCCAGCTCTGTGGGCAGACCTTAGGGTGCCAGAAAGAGGACAGTAAAGCTCTCCATCCTCCCATCAAGTTATGTGTCAGAAATCAGAACAAATTATTTCTTGAAAACAATAAGCACGCTAACAGTAGTGATGCACTTCACCAAACCCCACTGTCTACAGGCACCTCCCCTAAATCTCCCAACAATTTCTCAAATCTTAGTTGACAACCTTAGCTGATAGCTTCATTACGATGGCAAGGAAGCACAAAGGTAGTAAGTGTAGGCTTGGAGAAACGCATACAGATACTGGTTGGCCATTGTGTGAGACAGGATGCTGGATAAAATTGGACCACAGGTCTGATCCTCCTGGGCTCTTCTTATAAAAATCAGGGCTGCAGTCTTTTATCAGTTGTTCTGAACAGCTGATCAACTGAAGTTTAATCACAGATTAGAAACTCCTTCTTGGACTGACAGTATCCAAAAGCCGTGGGGTTTGGTCTTGTGACGAATTTGCCATTGTATAATTGATACACCAGTTTAATCCTTCCAGAACCCTGCAGATGTTAAAATATTAGTGCCTGAAATTGGTACTGGTTGTTCTCGCTTCTGGCTTCAGCAAATAAAATTAATCTATTTGTTGCAAACTATGAGTTGACTGGCAGGACAGAAAAGTAGGTCAGCTTCTATGCAATTCCTAGACATTGTTTCACTTTGTATTATTATGTCTGCAACAAAAAAATAGTCACTTTTCTTTTATTAATTGTTTATTTCCATCAAGCCCTGACCTGGATAGCTCAGGCAAGCCCAGTCTCATCAGATCTTGGAAGCTAAATATGGTGAGGATTGGATTTATGGGGTCTGAGTTATTCCGCCCCCCCCCCAAAAAAAAGAAGGTGCCCCCAGAAAAGTGCTTTCTGGAGAAAAGACAGGCACAGGTTAAGGAAGTTCAGGAGGTTCAGGAGTGCATAGAATGCCCCCCCCCCCAGCATGCTAGAGATAATAAACTTGTAGCAGATCTCTGGATGGCTCTCCTCTACCTGGCCTCCAAGTTTGGTGAGGATTGGATTTCAGGGGTCCAAGTTATGCGTCCCATCCTCCATTATTTGCAGTGGATGGGGAAAAAACAGCAAAAAAAGCAAGGGCAATAGAAGCCCAGCAGAACAGAATAAAAGCCCCAAGAATCTCTGCGGTAGAAACTGAAGGGGGGCATTTTTGCCAGCCCAGCCAATGCTCCCTCTAAGATGTGGAGCAAAAATTCTACTTTGTGAGCTACTGGCATTAAAGTTGTGAGTGAGCGATTTGGCTACTGCATAAATTAGTTTGCTCTGGAGCCCTCTTTCTTGAGCGAAGAACTAAGCTCACTTTGAAGATGTTGAGACAGAGGTTCCAGCAGCCCCTGACCCTCCTTTTCTATTGCTGGAGCTTCCAGAGGGCTGGGAACCCTGAAAGGGCTGCTGCAATCCACCTCCTTTATTACATGAAAGCCTCAAGTGGGGACCAAAGCACATCTCACAGGGGTGCTCAAATTTACACTGAGGACAGTGACACCTACCTTGATTATATTCCCAGCATATCCACCGGGACCAGTCCCGCCTGAATGTAATTTTCCTTTTCTTCAAAATCAACCCTAGGCTTCATGTGGGGGACCACCATCACAAGCCAAACCCTATAATTAAGATCCCACCTAGCCACCTTGCCTAAAGGCCCTGTTGTAATCCATGGCAGGGGTGTCACCAACTATGGATCAAGCTTTTCAGACACTTCCCATATGATTGGCAAAGTGCCAACCCCGCTTTGGGTAAGCGGTGGCAACTAGGTTCATGTAGACTATACAGCCTTTTAGCCTGTTCTGACACATCCATTCTGCACTGCCCCTCAAAGCCCCTTTGTTCTGTTGCCTAGAACCTGCTTTCCCGGCCTCACCCTCTGGTTCTAAAAGGGGAGAGATGTCCACATAGTACCCATCTAGGATCCTTTCCCTCAGTTTACATGGTAAATGCACACCTGCTGGATCCTCCATATCACTATACTAGGATGGAGGGGCTGGCTCAGATCCTCACACACAGCTGGGACTTGGTTTGCCCCTTGTGGTATGCAACTATAAAGACAACCATGGAATAAGAGCCAGCACTCCAATAGTCACTATCCGTGTGCGTTTATCCTCATCCAAGGATGACTCACCAGAAGATGGGCTGCTGTCCATCACCTCCCAGGTGTGAGTCATCCTACTTGTCTTTTGATGCTTGGTGTGGCACTTCTCTGTGCAAGTAGGGCTCCTTACACAATCATCATCAGAAGCACGGGAAGCTCTAGACCCTGACGGTGAACACTATGAGGAATTTCACATTACCCTTTTTAAGACGGTTTGAAGCCATTTTTGATCCATCGTGGAGTAAACCGGTATAGGGCTGCCATTTCACACATGGCTTTCCCCTACCGGTAAACAGCTGGATCTGAAGCGGTTTGCCATTTCAGATTGACTGCTTTTTCCTGCCGTTTTTTGCCCGTGTGGGCGATCTCCGGCTTTTTTTTAACTTTCGTTTTAGAGCGCTATAGCGCTATAACACAACACTCCAGGCATTCCAATGGGGTTGCTATAATGCTGTTTTGCTGTTGTGTTATGGCGCTATAATGCTCTAAAGCGAACACGGGCAAAAAACGGTGGGGGGAAAGCGTTTCGTATCCTGGAGAAGAAACTGAAGACTACTTGGAAGTGGTTTACAGGTAAAACGGTTCAGCCCCGTTTCCTGAATGGGACAGAAGCATTTGTGTGTGAAAGTACAAATATATTCTAAAATGGTTCTGTCTGAAATGTCAGACCAGAAACCTTTTTGGAACTGTTCCTGAACCAAAATATATCGCCTGTCTGAAATTCCTCTATCTCTGCCTACCCCTGGATCCAGGTTGTGACAGCAATCAGATATTGAGCCAGTTCACATGAACCAATTTTCTAGAACCCACATTGTGAGAAGTTAAATAACCTAATACAGGAAACCACTTTTCTACAAATTTTGGGTATATTTCCATAGTGGGTGGGAGTGTGGCTAAGCTGGGCCAGCAGCATCGCTAAAGTGATCCTGCAGCCTCCATAATGGATTAAAGTACCCTGGCCCTGCTCCTACACCTAACAAACACCCACCTATCTGATGTAAGAGGGGGAGGATTGTGTTTAAAGGCATCAGGGAGGCTGAGTCAGCAGCAGCACTAAGGAAATCCTACTAAGCAAGCCTCCCCTCTGGCTTTAAGGACTCCACGTTCCTTCCAACCCTTGACAGGTGTAGGAGGGGTAGGAGGGGTAGTGTGTCGGAAGGCATCAGTGAGGCTGGGCCAGCAGCCCCCCCAGTGGATTTCAATGCTCTGTCCCTGCTCCTGCACTCAGAGAATGGGGGTACAAGGAGGCAGCAGCCTGTCAGCCACATAGGAAGCAATGGAGGGGAGCTCATTTTACCCCTTTTGACCCCTTACAGGTCACATTTCTAAAAACTGCTTCTTAGTGAGCATCTACATCATGGTAGGAGTGCTTTCCCTGAATTTCATTTTTCTAGGTCCAGGGGTTGGGCCGGGGCGTTGATTTTACGGTGAGGGGACTTTCCTTTATATATATTGATGTATGTCATGTATGCAAATAATGCTGATTTACTGACACACATTTAATGAAAAAATGTGAAACATTTTTTGGGGCCATTCAGCATGAATAGTGCAAGGGAATAAGGAACTGGGGTGCCGGCTGATACTCGAAAGGGGAAAACTGGGACTTTCAGGTCAGAACAGCAGGCATAAGAAATTCAAAATCATTCTTTATATGGATGGGCTGAAAAAAGGGCAGAGGGAAAATGGGCAAAATGGGCTCTTGCAGTTTTGGGTGATCTCCAAGGAATGCAGGAAAATCATAGTTTTGGGAGCAGAATAATGGTTCCCTCCAAACCCTCAATAAAATAAGGAAAAAACCTTCCATTTGTACATTTGTTATTAAATTTATTAAAGAATTTATTTCCTTTCCTTTTAAACATCTGAGACATCTGACTACAAACCTAATGAAAAACAAGAATAAAACCATAAAATTACAAAAAAATAAACATAGTTGCCAAAGAGGGAAAAAATTAGGAAAACGAATCAGAGCCTCAAGTAGCCTTACCAGGGGTCATTTCCTGCAGGAGCGCACAAGAGCGAAGCTCCGGCAGTAAAGAGCCCAGGGGGCGGGCACATGCAACAAGCCCAAGGCCATGAAGGGCTTTGTATGTGATAGCCAGTACCTTAAACTGAGCCTGGTAACTGTTGTAAGAAAAATGTGTGTGGCTGCACGTGTCTGTGAAAGCGTGTTTACCACCCACACTCTCCCCTCAGTTCGTGTGTCTCCTGAGTGATGCCTCCTTACCAAAGGCGAAAGGTGCAAGTTTGGAAACCACTAAGCGCTGACACAGAAAGGTCTCTTCTTAAAATAGAACTTATCTTTATTATAGAAAAACATTCAGAGGTTCACCTGGCAAGATGACCAGCAAGACGCTAGGTCAACTGCCAACACAGTAGAATCCTAGTTCCTAAACATTGATAGAATACACAGAAATATAAACATGCAAGCAAAGTTTCCCCCACCCCATGGCATGCAGCGAACGAGAGGCATCTCGGGTTGACTCCAAATTCTCAGGAGAAATAAGCCTCTCTCCTGATCCTTCAAGAGTCAACGAAAGTCTGTTGAATCTGACCAGTATTTATACCAAAGATAAAAGGGGTCCCTCAATAACCAGATTACAGTTGTAAATTAACATTTAGAAGTCGGAATTGTCTTGCAGGAAATTTGCATCCTTTCCTTGGTCTTACACAACAAAAGTGTACACATTTTACAGGATCAATACAGTGTCATTGTTTTCTTCCAGGTGCTCCCCAATCATGGGAAATAAACTGTCCTTTGATGTTTGCTGAGATGGGGTGTGTGAACTCCTGTACCTCAGGAAGTTAGCTTGTCTTGCCAGCTGCCCAAATGGCCACACATTTTATTGCCTAAGAAATTGGGGGTATTGGCAAGTCTCACATCTGTGGAGATCTCCTGGGAATTTCCTGGGAATTGAATGTGTTACATCTTCAGTGAAAAAGGTCAAGCCTGTTTGCTAGCAAGGGCAGAGACAGATATATATGGATTTCATAAACTATTTGGTTCATTTTAAAACCCAAACCTTCTATATTTCTAAATTTTCTTACCACACTAATGAGCTCCTGCACCACTTTTTCTACGAAATTACACCTGAGCCTTACTATATCCAAAGTTCTCTGAAACTGTGCTACCTCTCCCCAACCCCCCTCCTTGGTCTCCACCTCCAGATCTCCTGGAATTTTGCAACCCAAAGTTGGCAACCCTGTGAGAACCATATAATACTGTTCAGAATATCCAGGGCCTCCATCCTCATGCATGTTTTGTAAATAAATAAGCAGGTATGAATAGAAATATATATTTTTACATTCCTCTGAGAAGACATTTCAGACTTCTTAGATGGGTCTCAAAAGACTTCGTAGCCACTGTTTTTTGAAAAATTAATGCCAGTGGCCACCTGGAGAAAAGAGCAGGGATTCATTCAGAGATGTGATGGTACACTAAACAGTGACTTCAGATTCTTCCATTATAAAACCTCCACAAAATGATCATCTACCTTGGAACCATTTATTTATTTATTTATTTATTTATTTATTTCTAATTAGGACTGCACTATCCATAGGTATAGGTGAACTTGGGATGAAGAAATGTTCTCGATTTCATTTCATTTCATTTCATTTCATGTATTTATTTATTTATTGTGGCTTATATCCCACCCCGTCCCGCAAGCATATAGAGAAACAGCACAGCTTTCATTTGCTTTATGAAGCCTTTATGATTGTGTGGCTGTTTCCACCCTCAGATGGTTTGCATAACTAACAACCACATACATCCCTCTAAAGAAATGGCAAATGGAATTAGGTAAAGGTAAAGGTTTCCCTTGCTCGAAAGCCAGTCGAATCTGACTCTAGGGATGCGGTGCTCATCTCCATTTCCAAGCTGAAGAGCCAGTGGTGTCCAAAGACGTTTCCGTGGTCATGTGGCCGGCATGACTTGAGCCACCGCAGTCCCTGGCAAATGGAATTACACCTTTCCAAATCGATTTAAATCAATGGGACTTGAAGGGTGTAAGTCTGCTTAGAATTACACTGTGACTGCAAAATATCTTGCATTTTTTAGCCATCCCTCCTTACTATAGTCAATATGCCTGTTTCATAATTGCCCCATGTTTACTTCCATAATGGAAAATACAGCATGTTGTGGCATCCCTGACTTCAGGGGGTCTAAATGACATACAGTGACAAGAACATGTGACTTTTGACACTTAAAGAGAAGAGAAGTAGCACTTTGACATGAGTCAGATGCTTCAGAAGGATAAAATACTACAAAGGTTAAGTTCCCCTTCAGAGCACAATGCCTACAACATAACATCAAAAGGTGATGGTGGGGAATTAACCAAATATATTCTTTGTTAGGGTAACACAAAGCAGGCTTGCTTAGTTTCAGCAACGAGCATTTATTTTTCTCATTTTGAGCAGCAATGCTGCCTTTGATCACTTGCATCCGTTTGAAACAGGCAACAACATATGCCAGGGATACACAGTTTCTATATTTACAGTTTTGCAATCTTCAAAGCACTTTTTAGTTCCATCCTCTTCCTAAAGTAATCCTGTATCATGCGAGTCTCCTTCTATTTCAAAGTCATTTTTGTGCATATAGATTCACCAGTCTTGAACTCTTAATTGGGATACTAATATTATTATATGCATTTCTCATCCTGCTAAGCAATGTCTTATTTTTTTGAGGTGGGGGGGGAGAAATAATGCAGCTTTATTTTTTCTGTAAGAGGTTAAGTTAGCATTAGCTCCACAACAAAAGACCCTTCCGTGAAGTTGTCATAACGCTGAATGGACCCTCTACATAAAGAGAACCAAGGCATAATACCAAGCCACTCTTACTGAGTTCTGTCAGTTTGAGGTATAATTCACATTAGGCTAAACAGTATTCTGAATGGATAATTGTAGGGAGAGAATGCTAGCTAAATGAAATAATATTAGAGCTCTTTCAAAGACAACACAATGCCTGTTTCTAGAAAACTGTATGATCGGTAGCCAGACATGGTAATTGGAAAGTGAGCAGTTTGTTGGAAGAAAGAATGGCAAATTTATTCCATGTTCAGCATGGAGAGGGAAAAACAAATGGATATGGATTACATGTCTAATAATTTAAATATTTTGGTGGGAGGGGCCATGGTTCAATGGTAGAGCATCTGCTTGGCACGCAGAAGGTCCTGGCATCTCAGTTAGAAAATCTAGATAGTAGCTTCCCTCTAAGCTGTGGAGTCTTGTGAGCAAAAATTCTACTTTGTGAGTTACTGGCATTAAAGTTGTGAGCGAGCGATTGGGCTACTGCATAAATTAGTTTGCTCTGGAGCCATCCTTCCTGAGATAAGACAAAAATGTGTGAGCCGGAGGCTAAAAAATTGTGAGCTAGCTCACGCTAACTCAGCTTAGAGGGAACACTAGGTGATGAGAAAGACTTCTACTTGAAATCCTGGAGAGCCACTTCCAGTCTGAGTAAACAATACTGACCTTGAACAGCCAAATGGCACAGTTCAGTGTAAGGCAGCTTCATATATCTTTGTGTGTTCTCAATGAGTAATGATGCATCATTCCTCTGCCAGTGAGGTTTACTGACTTGCACTGGGTTTGCAACCCAGGCTGAAATTCCCTCTCGCCTTTGAAGTTCACTATTCATAATGAGCATCCTTTCTCCCTGTAATGTATTCAGCCTGACATGCCCGGACTTGCCCGGGCTGGCCAGGCTCAATCCTCAATAGCTTCATGCCAAAAGACAATGGGCCACTAGGATCCTAGCCAGGCCCAATGAAAGGGCTAGGTCCCCAGCCGGGAGGCCAATAGGTCTCTCGGTTACTGTAAATAGCCTATCGGGAGTGGGGTGTGTGTTTAGGTGAGCTTGGTGGCCGGTTTTCTGAAAGAATATAAGCCGGCCTGCGAGCCGGTCAGTTGTCTTTGTTCTCAACTAAATAAAGGTATGCTTAGCTGAAATCACTTTCCGTATGCATACTTTTCACTCCCACTCCCCTGGTCCCATGTAGAAAGTGATGCTTCTATCTATAAATCCAATCTATATTGTGCTTATAGCAGGGAATTCTCTACTGCTGAATAGCCAGCATGGTGGAATGCTATGTTACGATCATTCCGAAAGGAAGTTAAGGAAGTTTGCTGTTCAACTTGTATGAGAAAAAGTAAAGTTTCAGTTTGTCTGACATTAAATTCTCACAGAAACTTAAGGGCTCAAATGGTTTTATGGACAAAGTACTGGAAATAGGAGATAGGGAAACGAATGGTCAGGGAGCCCAGAGATAGTGGCTGATTTCGCACTAGAGCTGCCTCGCTGTTGCGCCGCCGTTTGCCCCGGTTCTATTGGTCAATTTCACACCCGAAGCCGAGCGGCTGATTTTGACCCGCGTCTTCGCCCGATTTCCTCCGCAGTTTCGTTGAGCCTCAAAAAACAGGATGACTGACAAAAGAATGCAGACATAGCAGGTAATGAACACATGCACACACACAAACCAGTAGTCTAAAGGAAATAGACAATAGCTTGAAGAAAAGGACAAAGGAGAAGGCACTCCAGCAATAATGATGTTTGAGCTCTTTTTGTTATATTTGTCTATCCACTGCTCAAGATAAATGTATCACAGAGCTTTTATTGGATAAAAAGGAAAGGGGAGGAAGAAAGGTTATATTTGTGTTCCAAGCTGCCCCCCAAAAGGATCAGAATCATGTACATGTAGTTCATGATGCCCGGGAGTTCAATCTCACATCACCTTACCTTTGTTGATGGAACTACAGCCAATCTCAGCAGACCAGTCCAAGCTCTCCTCTGGCATATAAACCAACCAGATGAACAAATGAGTCCAGTGAGTCAGACCTTTGCTCCATCAAGCTCACTATGGTTTACTCTGACTATCAGCGGTTTTCTAGGACAGACCTGAGGTCACCAGATGTGGAATCTGGGACCTTCTGCATACAAAATATTTGCTCTACCACTGAGCCACAGACACACACACCCTACACATATGCCAAGTCCTTTGATTAACCAAAAGCAAACCTTGGATCTAAAAATTTTACCAGATTTATAATAGCACTAGTATTGATGCTTATAACATCCTACATTCACTTACTTATTTACAAATAAGTCCAAAAAAAAATCTGGATCTTTGAAACTTTATGACATTTTGCAATATTGCTGCTTCAAAATGTTAGAAACCCTAGTATCTGTTATTTTAGGCATCGGCTTTCATTACTAGTTCATAGAGTTTCAACAAAAGCTGGGCTAGAGATTTTTAAAACACATAGATTTAAAACAGCCTTATTGTGTTACTCACAGGCAGAAGTGAGTAGAGGTTTCAGTGCATCATAATACATTTTCTTGGAAATTGCAGAAGATGGATGGTGAGAGGTGAAAAAAACTGATTCATTTGGGACTGGAGGGGGAATAGATGGAATGATGGATGAGGAAGCAGGAAAAGATTTTGCATGTTGCTGACTAAGCCTGAAAATCCTCAATGAAATCCCTTGTCAATTTTTTCTCTCTAGCACATTTCTGACTGAAACTCATTGGTCCAAGTCTTGCTGTTCCTTTTGTCAGACCAGTTTCAATTAGAATCTATCTGATTCAATTTAGTTGCACCTAATAAAATATGTGGAGCAGGCAGAAACAAATTGACAGTGCCTTCCTAAGCCGAATGCGGGGAAGGCCCGACTTAGCCGTGGCCTGACTTTTGCGGCACCAGGTATGGGAGGCGAGATGGTCGGAGGCTGAGGGCTGGGCATAGAGCAGTGGGGAAATTGGGCCTCCCCCCCCCCAGGGACCAATCACAGGGTCCCAATGTGGCTGGGGATGGGCCATCACAGGGGGAAAGGGCTGGCTGCTCACCTCCTGCCCCCATATGCCCAGCCGCGGAGCAGTTTGGAGGTGACCCAGGATGGTTCCAGGTACGTGAGGGAATGGATCTGGTGACTAAGATCCATGGGCCTGGCTGGCCTTGCAGTCCCAAGCAGGCAGGCAGCCTGTCCTCTGCTAGGCGACGGTCTTGGCAAGGGTGGCACCTTCCTCTTGCCGCTCCTAGGGCTGGGCGTACACCACATGGGGGGGCACCTGACATCCACACACTCTCCCGTCACTGGGGCGGCCCTTCTGGGCATTTCTCACTTCTGCCCGCAGCCGGCTTGGTCTGTGGCAAGGTAGATAACTGGCTCTCACACACTGCCACCACCACCCCATTGGCCTTTGGGGTTGTGTTCTGGGTGGGCCGGGCGGCTTGTGTTCTGGGCAGGTTGAGGGCATGGCGGGCAGAATGAGAGGTAAAGGAAGAGAGGCAGGGCACAGTGGCAGCACATCAGCATGCTTGCCTGCATGCCCGCCTCCTTCCCCTGTTTTTTTCTTTTTTGATGCAGTGTGTGGCCGGGCTGCTGGATGGGCTGTGGCCTTGCATCACCAATGCCAGCTGCTGTTCGGTGCCCCCCCCCTTGGTGTGGAGGAATGCCATGGACTGCCTGGGGAGCTAGCAGACCCAGGCACGGTGGCCAGATGGTGATGCTCGTGTTCCTGCTCTGCCCTTTAGCCTGGCAGGCAAAGAGGCTGCCCATGGGTTGTGGGGCCTGTTCCTTTGTCTTCTTTAGCATCTCCTTCCATTACCTGCAGGAGGCAGGCCACTGCAGGGCCACAGCCAGCCTGGGGGTAAGCCAGCATGACACCATAGCTCCCCTTTTGGGGATGGTGTAGGAGTCCCAGCTCCTTTTTTGCAGGGTTGCCATTCCCCTGGGGGGGGGGGGCTTGGGGACCCAAAGGGGTGGTGGCTCAATGGGAAACCCTACTTGGCTGAAGGTCCCAGGTTCAATCCCCAGCATCTCCAGTTAACAGGACCAGGCAGTAGATGACGTGTAGGACCTCTACCTGAGGCTCTGGAGAGATGCTGCCAGTCTGATCAGACAATATTGATCTTGATGGACCAATGGCCTGATTCAGTATATGGCAGCTTCAGGTGTTCCTGTATGGAGCAACAGCCTGTCAGCTGAAACAATCTCTGCATAGGCAAAGGAAAACCAAAGCAGGCCCAGCTAGGAGTCTGGTCAGGGGCTCCTTGGGGGGTGGCAAGACACTGAATGCATACTGGGGACCTTGGGGCGGTGAAGGTGGATGTTAGGTAGGTAGGTAGGTAGGTAGGTGGGTGGGTGGGTGGGTTCAGGGTTAGTGAGTTGGTTAGGTAGTTTATGTCTATTTTGGTCCAACTTCTCAGCTCAGGGCATCGTGGCCTGGACAGTGGGGGCCGGGGTCACAAGCCACCAGGGGCCTTGAGGAGCACCGGGGTCTTCACAGTTTGCTTTTCCTTAGTCTCTACTGAGTTAGGCATGAAGCCACCAAGTCGGACCACTTGTTTAGCTGGTCCAATGGCTAAACAACATGCCAGGAAGACCAGAGCTACTGGGGCCTGCTCTTGCATAGGCAGGCTTACGCATCAGTTGTTGGAGGGCAACGGTGGGCAGCAACAAGGAGGTTCATCAACTCTACTCTCTAGGAGCATCAGCAGCTCATTAGACTGGAGGAGCTTGCACCTGCCCTAAAGCAAAAGGGTGGGGCAGGGAAGTACAGGTCCATCAGCGAGCTTGCAGGAGGACACTGAAAATGAGGGTTCCTCAGGCGAGTCTTCCTTGCAGGAGGAAGGCGGGCAGCCCCTGAGCAACTATTGGTTGTCCAGAACCCATAGACCAGGGCTGCCAGCTTGGGCCTTATATCATAGGGCACTGGTTGCTCAGGCTCTGGGGCAGTGTGGGAGGGTGTGGACACCTCTGACTCCTCAGCAATTTTGTCCACTTATGCAGACGGTGAGGATCCACTAGGACTGCACCTATCTGAGAAGACTGGGGACAGTACTGTAGATGGGTATTACATCAGTGTGTTCACCTTGCTGAAACTGAGGGGAGAGGAGGGCTGCACACTGAAATCCAAAAAGAAGGAGAAGAAGGGCAGGAAGCATGAGGAGGTGGAGCAACTTTTGTCAATTGGATGGCAGGGTACCTGGTGTACATGGGACTCATGTCAGCAGCATATCCTTACAGAGTGTGGCACTTGATCAACCACAGGAGTAATGTGGCCAAGGCCAGAGAATTCGCTGGCAAAGGGGCTGCACCAGAGTACTGTTAGCCTGCTGACAATTTATATAGGTTATAAACTGCATAGCTGGACTGTGCAAACTGTGTGCCAGTGGAAATGGACTACACGGTGCCCATGAGACAATGCCAACTTACTGGACAGAAGACATGTGCCCAGCCAAGGGAAACCTTGTACTAAAGCAGCATGTTAGACCAGACATGGGCCCATGGAACACCCAATGCCACCCATCCCTGCATCCCCAAGGACACTGCAGACCTGGGTAGATGGCAAGTCAGCCTCCCTGATACTGCTCACACAGAGATCCATTAGCGGTTCCAGAAGAAAAGCCATACTCAGCTACAAGAACCAGGAATATTCCTGCCCAGAGGCCATGAAAAGCTCTCTTCTCCAGCATGCAGGCATCCATCCCCCCTTGCATATTGACATTCCCAGGTGAAGCACGTATGCAGCCTCAACCTAAACAAAAGAAGTTCCTTCCATAATAGGATTAGGAAGCAAGTCCATCTGCCAGCCACCCATCCTGATGCTGCTGCTGTTTAAACATCTGGTTGTTGAATCACCTACCAACGATGCTGCCAGACTGTTAATCCGTTCTCTCCTTTAGTCTACCTTTCTCTCTGAGAGATGTCACTATTAGAGAAACAGTATTTCTATTGCCCAACCATTAATCCCATTCTCATGATCCATCTGGATTTTTCCAGTTATTTCCTGAAGGACTATGTGACAGAGGAAACATCTGCCTTTAGTCAGTTTAGGGTATAAAAGGAGAGAGAGAGAGCCATCCCATTTCTTTCTCTGCTTCTTCTCCCCCCACCTTGCCCTGTCTCATAGGTTCCATCCTAGCACTGTTTGGAACTTTCCATGTGCTCTGCCAGTCAGAACATGATCCCTTCCCTTAGTGTCATTCTATTTTTCGCTGCAGATTCTACTCACCGTGTCTGGACAGGTACGTATCACCCCTCAGTGAAATACCTGCTAATGCGAACGTCTCTAGATTTTTCTACCTTAATTTCCTAGTTCTGTATAGAATGTTTTGATTGCTTGATTTTATATTTTTGTGTGTGTGAGAATATTCCCTTAGCAAAAGAAACTAGTGATTTTCAAAGACCTTGTCTCTGCAACTATTTCTGGGACTTGGATAAATTTATTTTTTAAAATTTATTTATACTTTTGATTTCTTATACCGCTCTAATCCCGAAGGTTCTCTGAGCGGTTTACATTGCAAATTACCAATTCTAACTAGGGCCACATAGTATTGGGGGGAGGTGACTCTGGTATATGAAGGTCATGATCCTATAGTTATGCCAATTGCACATTAATATCATAATTCCCCAACCTTTTATTAAAGAAATATAGCAATTCGGCTAACAGTATGACGAGGCCTTTCACAAGCAGGCATCCTGCAATGAGAGGGCTTGGTGGGATTTGCTACAGGACAAGATTTGGTTGCTGGAGGTGGGCCCCAGCATTAAGGGGAAACAGGACGTCAAGTCTGACAAATGGTCCATCTGGAAGGAGCAGTCCTGTGGGGTTTGCTGGGAGTACAATTGAGGGCATTGCTGGAGGGCATGCTGGAGGTTTGGCCACAGCTGTGAGCTGTGTGGGGAAAGCCACACCAGGGTTTTCTGTGGGTGGGTGGCTGCCAGCCAACAGCCCTTTTGTGGTAGCAGACCCTCCTTCAGCGGTGCCTCTAGCAGGGGAGGGTCCACCAGCACATCATCTGGATCTTCATCAAAAAAGTAATGCCCTCTCTCATTGCTGGTCCTTGGCAGCCACTCCTGCCAAGTTGACTGACCTGAAGCCACTCTTGTCTGGTGGGGCATCTGAATTTCACTTGCAGGGTGGTTTCTTCAGGTAGGGCCTTCTGTGCCTGCCTAGCTATGGCACTGGTAGGGGCTCACACTCCTCACCATCATATCTGGGTTACTAACAGGATGAAGGAGGACTTAGGGGTTTGGCTGCACTTCCTTTCTGACTACAATGGGGTCACCATATGGCAGCAACCGCTGGACTTGCAAGATAACATTAAAATACAGACAGACGTTGCAGGGTTTATTATGACAGCAGGTGGTGTGCTCGGTCATGATGTGACAACTGGGGTGGGTCCGATATCCAGAGGGACCTCACTTTCCTGGAATTATTCCCCATCCTGGTGACTGCAGTCATCTGGGGGGGGACCTCTTTTGTAACAGGAGGGTTCAGTTTTGGTGCAACAACCAAGCAGTGGTCAGGGTAGTAAATAAGCAGATGTCAAAGTCAGAATGGGTGATAAGCTTGGTCTGCAAGCTGGTCCTGGTCTGTCTGGCTGCTAATATTACATTTTCAGCTCAGCATGTCCGAGAGGTCAATAAAAGTATTGTGGATGCTTTGTCTCACTTGCAGGAGGAGCAGTTCAATACATTGGCACCAGATGCCAGCCTTTTCTCAGATCCAGTTCCTGAGGAGCTTTGGGACCTTGGGAAGGCACCATAATGTAAAGAATCTACAGCTCCATTGCTCCATCCACCTTTTGCTCCTATTCTAAAGGAGGCTTTCAGCGAGACTGCCCAACCAGAACAGGCCGCTGACTTTCAATACATCATTGTGGATCTTGTGTAAGCTCCTTGGTCTGTGTTAGTCCCCTTACAAGACCGTGTTCTTTGAGAACCTTGGCATTTTGGGGGGTCATTAGAGTTGGGGAGCTCATGGTGTACTCAAAGACATCCTGTACTAATCATCCCATGGGGGCTTGGGAAGTCTCAGTTCTGCTGGGTGGGCTGTCATTATTCATTAGGAGATTAAAGACTGACTAGCTGGGGTGGGGCTTGCAGCTCAGTCCTCCACCAGGGGGTGGCACCTGCCCCATGCATGCCACAGTAAATGCAGGCCCCTCCTCTTTCTTTGGGATGGTACACGGCTGACTAGATATCAGTTTGCAGGCATATTGAGGGCCGCGGTGCAAGCCGTGGGCCTGCCTTACTGGGAATTTGGGCCCCACTCCTTTTGGATCAGGGTGCTGTAGTAGTAGTAGTAGTAGTAAACTTTATTACAGTTGCTAGACCAACCATATATATCTTTCCTTATATATAATTGTATTTTGGTGGTGGCACTTTGTGAACATTCCACATGCTCCCAAATCAGTTGGCTCCATGATGTGTCACTCAGACGTTGTCCCTATTCACTGGTTGCATTGCCTGAGTCTTGCATCCAATATTCTAAACAGTTTGTTGTTCCTCTTCCCCCAATAGCCAGTAGGAATATGTGACCTGATTGGCCTTTACCTCTATTTTATTTATTTAATTTATTTATATTTACATTTATATCTCGCCCTCCCCACCATTCGGCAGGCTCAGGGCGGCTAACAACATATATAAAAATATATTAAAATTCCATTAAAACTGTCAATCAATATAAAATCATACAACTTATATTAAATTATTCATTTATTTATACTTTCAATTTGTACCCCGCTCACCCCCAAAGGGCTCTGAGCGGCTTACACAGTGCATGGTGCAGAGACCTATGCAGAAACCCTAACTATGGCCACAGTACGCCTGGGGTGGGGGGAGCCCTACCAGGTACCCTCCCAGCTCCGATCATTCGTTTATCCGGTGAGTGGGCGACTTCTTCCAGTTCTCTCCGGTGCGTCTTCCGCGGCCTCCTTTGCCCCCAGTTTCTACCTTCTGATCATCGGAGCATTAGCAGGCAAGGGCTACCATTGGCTGGAGGTCTCCTGCCATAAGTGGGCAAATGGGAACCCTATCCTGGCCCCGTCACCAGCCGCGCAGCCAACATCCTTGGGATGTCGCTGCCTCTCTTCATCTCCTCCGTGCTGACCGCCGCCGTGTTGCTGCCGCTTCTCGATTCCTCACTTGGCTGGAGCCCAATTTCAAGGGAGGGGTACCCCCCTGTCCTCCTACGGACAGGTACCCATTTACCTAATTGCCCCGAGGGGCTTTCGGACTGCTGGGTTGGCAGGAGCTGGGGAAAGGGTCGGGAGCTCACCCCGACCATGGTGGTATTCGAACCGCTGTTACAGCAGTTCGAGATAACTATTTCTACAGGCATTTAACTGCCTGTGCCACCGCCCCCATGTTGGCGAATCTTCTGATCTCAACTGTCAACTGAACACTGTCTTAGCGTAAAAACTCCACCCCCTACAGATGGATAACTCTAACATTCTAAACAGTTTGCTGTTGCTGTTGGGAGTCATAAATGTGTCCTGAGGTAAAAGACATATCCCAATCTTCCCTTAAGCCGTCACTGGAGTTGCCAAAATACATATCCCAATCTTCCCTTAAACAGTCACTGGAGTTGCCAATCTTCCTGTGGGGCCTGGAGATCTCCCAGAAATCACTGTGTCCCCCAGCCACAGCACATCATTTCCCCTACAGAAAATTTCCCAGCTACTTCAATGGCTGCTTTGGGCAGTGGACTCTATGGCATTAT
>NW_015161951.1:1387851-1388044 GCF_001447785.1 Gekko japonicus | reverse complement strand
CAGATCTACAGGTCTAGCCCTCCCCTTAGTATTGCCAGCCTCCAGGCAGCACCTGGAGATCTCCATGATCAGTTCTCCAGGAGAGAATGGCTGTTTTGGGCAATGGGCTCTATGGCATTATACCCTGCTGAGGTTCCTCCGCACCCCAAACCCTGCTCCCCCAGGCTCTACCCCTCAAATCTACAGGTATTTC
>NW_015161951.1:1375415-1386945 GCF_001447785.1 Gekko japonicus | reverse complement strand
GAAGGGAAGGGGAGGCTTTTGAAGATGCCTTCCTCCCCTTTTGCTTCCCTTTCTGACATCACTTCCAGTGATGTCAGGGGGTGTTGCATATGCTAATGAGCTATTATGCTAATAGCCTAGTAGCTCATTAGCATACCATATGCTAATGAGCTCCTGCAGCTCTTATTCTACAAAAATGGGAAGGGAAGGGGAGGCTTTTGAAGATGCCTTCCTCCCCTTTTGCTTCCCTTTCTGACATCACTTCCAGTGATGTCAGGGGGTGTTGCATATGCTAATGAGCTATTATGCTAATAGCCTAGTAGCTCATTAGCATACCATATGCTAATGAGCTCCTGCAGCTCTTATTCTACAAAAAGACCCCTGCCTGTTACCATGAGGTTGTCCTCCCATACTTCCCATTTGGGCAGCAAAATGACTGGAGACAGTCCTGCCTTATAGCCAAGCAGAAGGAAATAAACATGGCTTGCCTCCCTCTATTTTCCCCTTCCCTCTGCCGCCCCACCAGCCACAGTTGGGACACTCACCTGGAGCTTCCTTCTAGAGCTCATTGTATTTCTTCCCACAACGGGCCTTACTCTTAGTAATAATAGAAGTTTTTAGACACATACAGAGTACAAAATATACTCTTATACCTGCCTTCAAGCACTGCAGAGGAGAGTGCAGAGCTCCTTGCCAGAGTGAACACCCTTCTAAAACTGTTTATTTCCAAAGAAGCCAGATAAGCTGCCGGCACAATAGCATATTTGACATTTGACAGTGCAGTAAGTCTTGGTACACTAGAAATGTCAGATTGGTGTTCTATATCTTCAGGTCTCTGCTCATTTAGCCATTTTGCTTGTTCAGTTCCTCAAGATTAGAGTACCTGGAGAGAGAATCCAATTCTGTTGATATGTCTTTGAACAGCCATGAGCCAATTAGATTGATAATTATTATGAAGTATCAAAGGGAACAGGCCTTGGGGGTTAATATGACCTTTTAACCACATATGGTTAAAAGGATGGTAAAAAGATGGATAGGATATGCACCCTGGCTTCAGCTCTTATAACACCTGTCTCAAGTTTTATCCGAGCATTGTATACACATCTAGGGACTTGTAGAACAGCTCTTTAAAATGTTGATTGTACTCTGTCTTGTGGAGCATAGCATGAGCTAGTAAGTGGTCCTGAGAATGTTCCATATAGCAGCTGAGCCAAAGTTTTGGCCTTATATAATTTAAGGGCTGAAGGAACAGAATGCCCTCCAAGAAGTCAAAGAAATTTCACTATGGCATTTGCAGATCTTTCTCCTTGAAATCAGGGTGGTGACCACTGCTGCTGACCTAGGGTTTTCTCCTGCGTGCATCCTAGCTATGGGGTGGTGGTGCTCTGAGGCCTACAAGTCTTATGTCAGGCTGCACTTGGCTGGTGGTCACTAGCCATTAGTATGGCCTTCTTTGGTTCCAGGGCAACAGCACAGGACTGTGAGCACAGTAACATTCATTGAGCTGGATTGTATGTGGCTTCGTCGGGATGGGGCAAGGACCTTGGACTGAAGGAGGCTCTTTGAGCTAAGTGGTTTGGCTAGAGGCATATGCAGTGGGATGCCCTATTGCCCATGATCACCTGCTGCAAAGCAGAGAGCCAGCCCCCCAGATGCACTGGTGTTACAGCTTGGTGAGAATGATTTAGGGGAATGGATGGGCATGTCCCTGGCTCACCAGGCTGTTTCTGATATGGTGTTGTTGCAGAAGGAGCTGTCCAATATGATTGTTCCTTGGTCAGACTGGCTGGAGCATTGCTCATGAAGGGGAGCCGCTTGCCCTGGGAAGGTGGACATGACAAATCAAAAGGTGACGTGCAGGCTGGGCAGGGCCATAGAGGTCATGGGAGGCCTCTGGATTTGGCACCCAGATATTTGTATTTTATCACACTGCTGTGCCTTATCTATGTTTAATGGTGCATTGCACCTATATATTGTAAGCCGCCCTGAGACCGCGTGCGGGGAGGGCGGGGTATACATGAAATTAAATAAATAAATATTTCTCATAGGTTGGAGCCCCTGTTCTGGTCTGATGATGTGAAGGCGATTGTGAAGGCCCCAGCGCTGCAGTACAAGGCGGAGCTTCAGGCCTTCCTGGGCCTCATAAACTTTTATCATGCCTTCCTGCCACACAAGGCTGCTGTGGCAGAACCCCTCCACAGACTCTTGGACAAAGCAGCCCCTTGGGCTTGGGGACTGCAGGAGGAGGTGGCGTTCCAGGATGTGAAAACTTTGTTAATCTCTAACGCTGTTCTCGCTCATTTCGATGAGTCCCTTCCGGATGTGTTCATGTGTGATGCTTCTCCCTATGGCTTCGGGGCTGTTTTGGGTCACATTCTGCCGGACGGCAGGGAGGTCCCCGTGGCCTATTATTCTAGAACACTGTCCTCCGCCGAGAGCAACTATGCTCAGATTGACCGGGAAGGGCTTGCTATCGTGGCAGGGGTTAAGAAGTTTCACAACTTTGTCTATGGCCACCCCTTCATGATAGTCACAGATCATAAACTGCTTCTGGGGTTACTCGTGGCAGATAAGCAGACACCACAGATCATGTCCCCCGTGTCCTTCACTGGTCCCTGTTCCTGGCAGGGTATCAATACAGGTTGATTCACCAGCCCAGCAAGGTGATGGGGCACGCCGAAGCCCTAAGCCAGCTACCACTTCCTTTGGTGGAAGGGGATCCAGCTCCCGCACTGAGAGTCCTCATGCTGGAAGGTCTCCTGGATCCTCCCATACAGGCTTCAGACGTGGCCACCCACATGTCCAGGGACCCCATCCTCTCCCGGGTTTTTCCCTCATTGATTCTGGATTTTTTGCAGGCCCGAAGAAAGCTGGAGAGGGTGTTTTGTCAACTTTGGGGGTCTTTTTCAGGGATGAAGATAAGTAATGCATGAAAGAGAAAAAGAAATCTAGGGAAGATGAAACTTTTAATTAGATCTTGACAATTTGGTAGTGTGAGTTGGAGAGTGTTCCAGTCCTTAATTCAGATTTGAATATCCTTGTATAGTCAATGAAACTTGCAGGATAATAGATCCTTCTAGTTGAGAGGTATCTGTATCTTCAGATGTTTCCATGTGGTCTTGAGCCATCTGAAGGGAAATTCTTGTTTCAGTTTTGTCAGCATATCAGAAGACAAAGAAATGGGACATAATTCTGATGTTGTTGGACTGGTTCAAAGACCTGAGATGCCAAATTTAGAAAGACCCTGCTGAATAGTTGGCAAATGTGTAATGGGTCAGAGACATACAGTGTTAGGTCATCTGCATAAAGATTCACTTTATGCTTGATGCCTCCAAGAGTTATGCCTGAATAGTTATAATTTCTCCATAGCTGCTCTGCTAAAGGTTCGATTGCAAGGGCAAAGATTAGTGGTGACAGAGGGTACCCCTGCCTAGTGCCTATTGTAGGATGGAGAGTGGGAGAGTTGTAACCATTGACCTGTACCCTAGTTCTGGGCTGTGAGTAGATTGAATGTAAAGCTCTTAGGAAATTGCTACCGAAACCCATCTTCCTCAATAGCATAAGCATTTATGATAACTCTAAGGAGTCAAACACCTTTTCAAAGTCCAGTGCCAAAATCACCGAATCTCCTGTGGATTGCTTACCATGCGTAATAACATTGTGGGTATGACTAATGTTATCCATTAATTGCTATTTCGGTATGAAGCCTGTCTGATCCAAATTAACATAGTTTTGGATGATCATTTTAAGTCTGTTGGCAAGGATAGTGGTGAAAATCTTCGTGTCATTATTAAGAAGAACTATTGGGTGATAGGATCAGTAGAATCTTTATTGTCTTTCAGGATAACAACAGTGGATTACTCTGACCAGGAGAATGGCATTTCCCCAATCTGAAGAACTTTGTTATAGGTGGATAAGAGGTGTTCAGACAAAGAGGAGTGAAAGGTTTTGTAAAATTCAGATGTCAGACCATCCAGGCCCAGAGATTGATTGGTTTTCAGATTCTTGACAGTGTCCTGTAGTTCCTGCTCCATAAAGGCTGCATTTTCAGGAGACAAATTTCAAAAGAAGGTCATTGAGTCTATCTAAGATTCAGTGATCTTCAAATTAGGATTGCCTGAGCAGTATAATGTTTCACAGAAGTCTGCAAAGGTACTGGCAATCTCCTTGGAGGAAAATTGATGAGTACCATTTCAGAGTTTTAGAGATCCAATAAAGGATGACCTTCATTTGTCTTTAATCCTCCAAGCTAAAAGTCATATATTTTGGGGGTGGGACTTTTGCCAGAAGCATTGTTTCAAGAACAGCAGATTCTTCTGGATTTCTGTGAGTTCCATGGCTTCAAGAACCTTTCACTCCGCTAATAGTTTGGCATATGTTTTTTCCTACCTTGTGTTTGTGTTCTAATTCTAGCAAAGCAATATGTTCTACTACTTCTGTTCTAAGTCATTCTTTTTCTCTTCTCCGATGGGATGTTATGGAGATAATGGAACCCCAAAGGACAGCCTTCATCATATTCCAAAGGAGTGGAGGGGCAGTCTCAGAAGGCACATTTTCTTTGAAGAAATTTCTGATGTCTGAGTCCAATTTCTGCCTTACTGACTCCTTTAATAAAATGCTTTTGTCCAAAGACCATAATCTCTCTGTATTGGTACCACAGTTAAGATCCAGGAGACCCTTCAGCCATGCATGTTCTGTCAGATGCCTGGGCCCAATATTTGCTGAGGAGACAAATGGTAATAAAGAATGTGATACAAGCAGCTAGTCAATTCTGGTGAATTCTGTGCCTGGGGGAGCATTAGGTGTAGTCCCTCTTAATTGGGTGAAGCAATCTCCATACATCATATAGCTGATATTTAGTAAAGAGCTTAGTTTAGTGTTTGAAGAAGCCAGATAAGCATGCCAAGAGGTTGGAAGCGATCTGTCTAGCTTACCATTGGAGATATAATTCAGGTCCCCACCTATGATGAGGTCACCATCTTGAAAGATCTGAAGTTTAGATAGGACATCATCCAAGAATGTAATCTGATCTTGATTTGGGGCATACATGTAGACAAGTGTGATCTGTTTCCCATCCAGCTTTCCTTTAACAAATAAAAAGCACCCTAGCAGATCAATAAGTGTCACCTCCAAAGCAAAGTTAAAGTTCTTAGACAGCAAGATTGCTACAACCCAGGATTTGGATGAGCCTGGAACTGGAAGGGATAAAGTGGAGTCTTCAATAATGTACATTTGGAGGAACAAATATGGGATTCCTGAATGAATAGCATGTGTCAACAATCACATAAATATGCAAATATCAGTTAAAATCACTTAAAATACATCAAAATTAAAATACAAATTGTAATTTCTGATACTCTTAACCAGAGCCTCAACAGATGAGGTCTACCACAAGTTGGGGTTCCAGATATCAACAATATGCTACTGGCTCAGGCTCTACTTGAGAGCTGAATCGGGCTCTCTTTTACCCTTTTTAATAAAAGAACTGCATAATTCCTCCTGGGACTCCATAATTATATCTAAACTAAGCCAACTTGTTGACCCTCTTAAAGACCTAGCTCTATATAATGAATCTCATATTTTTAAACTAATCCAACAACAATTTTTAGACATAGATTTCCAAAAGTTACACTCTACCCAACCTCACATCTGCTCCCCTGCCATGCTTAGTTCCACTAACCATTCAGGCAAGATGCCTCAATATTTCTATAATCTTGATAGCCCTCTTCATCATAGAGCCTTTCTTCTGGCCAGTGTTAATGCATTCCCTTCTAGAATACTCTGTGTCAGATACCATCAAATCCCAAGACCAGAATTGCTGTGTCCTTGTGGTTTTAACTCCCAGGACACAATTGAGTATATAATGGTTGAATGTACCCTATATGATTCACCTCGTGAAAAATTGCTTTTAACTTGGCTTCATCCCAAATATTACCTGAGTAATAAGTCAAAATGCCAATTTCTTTTGAATGACTTGGTCCCTAAGATCACCAGTGATGTTGCCAAATTTCTCATAGAAGTTCTTAAAGTACAAAATTTTAGATAGTACTATTCTTGACTGCACCTAATTTATATGGAATCTTAGACCTTAATTTTTATGGTACAATATTCTAATTTGTTTTATGACTGATGATATGCCAATAAAAGTCAATGAATGAATGATTCTATGATTCTAAGAGTGTAAATCACACACCTCATCTAGGACTCTACTGGAAGGGATATGTTGCCCTGATCCATTTCTACCCACTGCCTGAACAGAAGCCTCCAGAACCTGCCTTGACCCTTTGCAGAAAAGTTACCTGCACAATGGGGGTGGCTCCCACCAGGTGCCAGTCCAATGCTAACATTTGGGGGAAAGGCAGAAAGCACAGAATCATAGAGTTGGAAGGAACCTCCAAGGAAAGCAGTGGGAACTCTGCTTGCAGAAGCCAATGAAAAGGGAGAAAGGACAGGTGATATGAGGAGGCAGCTCAGAGAAACATTCAAAACAAAGAGGTTGGAATATCTCTCTCTCTCTCTCTCTCTCTCTCTCTCTGTCTCTCTCTCTCTCACTCAATGTAGCTGCATTCGATGTGACTGCGGGGGGTCATTGAGGCTGAATCTGAAATGACTGGGTATGGGGGGTGAGAGTGGGAGCTCTGCCCAGACACCACAAGTGCAGCTGGGGGGGGGGGGGGTTCTATAACAGCAAAGAAAAGGCTGTGTGTGAGGGGGGAATAGAGAGCTGGCTGTTGGAGGCATGTTGGGCACATCCCTGGCAAGGCTCAAGATAGGAGCTGGCAGCTGGTGGGAAGTGCCTGTGGCCCCTGGAGAGCGGCTGGAGCCCCTTGGAGTGGGGAGGGTGCTCTGTTTGCCACCCCATCCCATCTGGCAGCAGTCCTTGCCAGGCCCAGGCCCTCCTCCTCGCCCATGGCCTTTCACTTGTCACACTAAGACCTGTGGTGGAGATCTGCTCGCTGTGGCTCAGGCTTCTCACGCTGCTGCTGGCTGGTGGGTGAGAGGGAGGTGGGGTGACCACAGCTCTAGTGGATATGGGGGGTTCTCCCCCTCCTGCCATGGCCCACCTTAAATAAATGCCTGCAGTGGGGTGGGATGCCTGGGTCTGCAACCCCCAGGTGTAATCTGAAGGCTGTGGGGCTGGGAGCAGCTGGGCAAAAGGAGCAGATTGGCCTGGATTGGGAGGACAGCTCGTGGCCCTGGGTGCCCCAGGACCCCCCTACTCTTCTTGAGCTGCAGCTGCTCCCACCCCACTCTCACCTACTGCCAGCTGTCTAGGAGTCTGTCATAGAACTACCCCCCCAGCTGCACTTTTGGTGTCTGGGTGAAGCCCCCACCCATCAGCCCCCTCAACTCCAGTCATTTCAGACTTGGCCTGGATGGCTGAGAGACAGAGATTGAGATTTTCCCCCTCCCTCTTTGTTTTGGATATTTCTCTGGGCCACCTCCTCGTATCACCTGTCCTTTCTCCTTTTTCATTGGTTTCTGCAAGAGGACTGGCCAATCAGGTGCAGGAACTCATGTTCATGTTGCTGGGCAGAGCAAAACAAATGAATGAGTCAAAGCTAACCACTGTGGTGGCAGCTGAGGGAAAGCTTCGAGGCTGCCGCTTAAGGTAATATGAGTTGCCATGTGCTGAGACAAAATTCTGTGCTAAAAGCTAAAAAGTTGTGTGCTAGTGCACCCTTGCACAGCTTAGGAGGAACCCTGTTCTAAACCCAGTATCTTCAGTTGGCTTGGAATGGTATCACTCTGCTTAAGCAAACACTGTTACACAAATAATACAGCAACATAAAAAGAACTAGACAGATGGCCTTTCTCTGATGCATCTTCCCATTCATTAATTTTTTCTGGTGCTTCCCATTTATGAGGAGTGGGGTGATCAAAGCAGTTCAGTTTAGGGTGCCCCACTAAAAGTGATAAATCTCCCATGTTCTTCCTGAATACCAAAGCTCCTGGTGAGATGAATCACACAGAAAAGAGAGCAGTCAGTTGGAGAGATCAGAACTGTTGCTGTTTCATTTTAAATGATTAATATTCTTTTAATCAGGATATATTTAGGAAATGAGTCCAGAAACAGAGATTTTGTCTCAGCATACATGGACTTTGAGAAGCAGGGAGACTGAAGACATAGGAGTGGTAGAAACATGTGTGTCCCGGAACAGATGCAAAAGCGGAGCATATATTTCAGTCCAAGGAGATAAGGCTAAAAAGAAATGTTTTAAATAAACAAATAATAAATATTTCTTTCTCAGCAGCATATTACACATCCTCTGTGGTTGTTCATCTCTCTCAACTTTGGATTTTCAGGCCCATACACATAGAGAAACAGAAAGAAATAGGATGGCCATAGCCCTGATCCAGCTTAAGAATCACACAACTTCCCTGTGCAGCATCTAGTGTCCTTGGATGAACATGTGCATTTCCATTCATAATAAAATATGCACCAAGGCAGTTCAGTGGCATCCAGATTGGAAACAAAGTGATAAGGATTCACTTGCCCCGATTTGTAGACATCCAAAGCCTTCTATGGTCTGGAAAAGTTTTGAAGGTTTTGAACTCAATAATAGCAATGGACATGAACTGGCTTACGAACTAAAGTTCATCATGAATTTTGGCCAGTTCATAGTTTGTGAAGTTAAGTTTTTGGCAGGTCAACCGCCATGAACAGGTTGAAAATTTCTGGACTGTTCATGGTGGTTCATGAATAGTTACATTTCCAGGCAGTCTCCACTCAATCAAAATGTTTACCAAATATTTTGGTGGGTGGAATTCTCCAGCCTTGGAAATACCAATAGGGGCCCTTCAAAACAGGCACTGCTGGCGGCCAGTAACAGAGTCCCCATTCTGCTCTATGAGATCAAAATACTATATATACACTCAGCTCAGCAGCCTGTCCTCTGTTGATTGTTTATTTATTTATTTATTATTTCTAATTCTATCCCGCCTTGCTGGACGAACTGGCTCAAGGCGGCTAACAAGCATTAAAATACAATAAACAATAAATACACTAAAATTTCCATAAGCAGAATAAATTACAATAAAAACAGTATAAATGATGGCGGCATTTAGTATACAGTCCTCTGATGGAAGGCAATGTCCAATGGTATGTCAAAGGGCCATGGTGTATTCTGGCGGCTCATTTCATCAGTGGTGGCTCCTAATCGAACGCCTGGTGGAAGAGCTCCATTTTGCAGACCCTACAGAACTGTAAAAGATCCCACAGGGCCCTGATGTCATCCAGGAGCTCGTTCCGCCAGTGTGGAGCCACCACTGAGAAGGCCCTGGCTCTTGTAGTAGCCAACCTAACTTCTTTCAGGCCTGGGAAAGTCAGGCGATTTTGTGTCCCTGACCTCAGTGCTCTCTGGGGCACATATGGGGACTTTCACTCTCCACTTTCACTCTCATGGCATACAGAGGTTTGAAGCAAGTTTGTACAGGGTCTGTTCTATACACTCCTGAATCTGTATCTGTTATTTCCAAAAGAAAGCACTTTCCTGGGGGTGCTTCATTTGGGAGGGGAGCTGTAACTAAGACCTCATAAATCCAATCCTCACCAAACTTAGGGGGCAGGCAGAGGAGAATCATTTGGAGATTCCCTGAGAGTTTAATGTCTCTGGCATGCTGGGGGGGGGTGTTAACAGAAATCGTTCGTTTAGCCATAGAAGTTTGTGATGATTCATGGTTCATGAACTGGGCATGCCACAAACCACGGACCAAACCATATTATCCTGGTTCATGCCCATCCCTACTCAACAATAAAAATTATCACATGAGATACTGAATAATTTTATTGAATTTACTGTATTTTAAAAGCTGCTAGAGATCTTTAAAGGTGCTCTTTTTCTTTATGTTTTATCTTGCTTTTTAGCCAAAAAAACCCAGAGTCTGTCTAAGAGGCACACGGAAGCAAATAATAATGCCATACAAAATACTTACAGGGGATGTGGGTTCTCACCTGGACAGGGCCCAAGCACTAAAGAGGTGTACTTGCCATCAGCCTTTCCTGCCACTGTTATCTGTTAGAGCAGTACCTTGGCAAGTTACTTGTCCAGGGTTCCATCCCGCAATGCTACTTTCAAGGCTCACCATCACATAGGTGGAGCCAAATGCAACTGGCACTCTGAGACTAGGGAAACACCCTCATAGCCTAGCCAGCTGCTGCTGGAAGGAGTCTTAAACTAGAAGGTGACAGGGCAAGGCAGTTTTTCCTACTGCTTTCCTCTCTATCCGACCACTCCAGTTGTTTTCAGAGCCCTGCTTCAGGTGGGTAGCAACCAGAGAAAGAGACTTCACAGTCATGGCACCAAAACTTCAGAATTCCCTCCACAGGGAGATTTGTCTGTCTCCATCTGTAGTAGTATTCTGCTAGCAGGTAAAAATTTCTTTGTTTGTTTGGCATTCCCTCTCTAACTCTTATTAGACCTCCTCCGTATTTGCGTGGTGTTACATGTTCATATGTTTTTAAATTGTTTTGAATCTATAGATCTGAATTGTAAATGTTTTTTGAGGTTTGAACTGTTTTTTTTTTTTTTAATATATTTTTATTGGGTTTTTTAAACATGTACATACCCACCACCTATACACCACAAGATTTTATACTACACAAACACACGTGAAAACAAAACAACATCAAAACATAAATGTGCACAATAACTTAGTTCTCAACACTTCACATTAATCACTTAGTATAGTTAATCACTTTTAGTTGCATTGCCCAAGGTCTTTATCTAATATTTTGTTCTAAACAGTCTTACTTTTATTTATTTTTTCTGCCATATATACACTTTTTTTAACTATTTCGACAACCAGAGTAATTTATTCAAATTTCTAACCTTCAACCAGTCTAATTTGATATATTCAGCAACTTTGATCATATACTTAGTCACCTAGGGTTCCCCTTAAGATTCATTTTCATCATTAATACATCATTATTCCACTTTTATTCCCCATAAAGAATACCATAGCAAAATTAATTAACCAATCCCTCTAGGTATTAATCTTAAATGTTTTAGTATGTATTATTTATAACCACAGTGCATACCCCTAATTTACCGTCTTCATCAAACTAAATAATAATAAAACTTTTGTTACTTACAATACATTTCCATTCTAATTCCTAGGAATAATTTTTAATTTTGCTTCATATATCAGTTCATTACAATCCTCCTTCTATTTTTAAACATACATTACCTAGTCAAATTATTTTACCATATCCAAAGACCTCCACACTCCTTTTGTACCATCTGGGCCCTAATAACGCTTCTGTTACTTACAATAAGCCTATTTCTTTGCAAACTTCATTCCCACACCTAATTGATACTACTTCCCCCCCCCAAGAGATACACATATACATATATATATATATAGGGAAGGAATAAATTCATTTACCATTTACTTATAAGAAGGAAAAACAAAAAAGTCATCTAGCATCTATTATATTAACCAACATATTGACCCTAGGTACCATTAATTCATGATGCCATTCTTTGAGATCACCAGGAAATTCATTTTCTATTTACTTGTAATGAAACAAGAATATCAAATTTCAATT
>NW_015161951.1:1341589-1374926 GCF_001447785.1 Gekko japonicus | reverse complement strand
ATAGACACAGACCTTAACTGTACTTGAAATATACTTGTAAACCAAGTTCTTCACCAAGATATAAACAAAGTCTTAATTAGTCTTAAGCAGATAAATCTCTCTCTTACCCCCCTTGCCAGTTCTTCAATCCGTTCTCTTCCAACCAATGTTTGCGGCCGCTTTTTCACATGGTAAGGGAAATCCACGGGGGGTATAACAGTCCGGGTTTTTTTTCTTTTAGCCCGGGTCTGCAATTTCCATTAAACGTGAAGTGTCTTTCCTTCTCCACCAAAACAAAAATAAAAGTGTTAAAAGCCGGATGGTCGCTTCTTGGAAGAGCACAGCAGCCATGCTCTTCCCCTTCCACGCTCTCGCTTCGGGGCGTTACCGGACACCTCCCCGCTTTGCCGAATCGCGGGGAGGGCCAGCATCAAAGCCCCCTGCTCCAGCGCTCTGTCGGAGAGCGCCGTCCGAGCTCCCCCAATCCTGGGGGGCTCAGAAAAGAACGATGGTGGGTCGCAACGGGACGGAGCGAAACAAACGCTCCCCCGCTCGTCGAGGCGCCGTACCGGAACGAGGTTTGAACTGTTTTAATGTTTGAAATGTTTTAATGGTCTGCACCCCATGGACTTGGAACTGGGTGGAAAGGCAGCATAGAAATATTTTAAATAAATAAATAAATAAATATGTCTGTATCTATTCCCCCCTCCCATAGGATAGAATAAAGCATCACTTTGCTGCTAAATCACAGTGTTTGTCATTCAGTATCAACAGCTGCAGGGGGAAAAACCCTTCAGATCCTGTTTGGTGAGAGTTCCAAGACTAACATGAGTGATTGCTGCTCTGAGAGACTCATCTAATGCAGGAAAGCAGACTGGTCTATCAGCTGAGAATGAGCCAGTTTGAGAGCCAGTGTTGCATGTGGTTAGAGTGTCAGACTAGGATCTGAAAGGCCCAGGTTCAATTCCTGACTCTGCCATCGAAGCTAGCTGGGTGACCCTGAGTCAGTCATACACTGTCAGGGTGGCTGCATGGATAAAATAGAAGAGAGGAAAATAATGACTTTGGGTCCCCATTGGTGAAGAAAGTGAGGTATAAATGAAGTAAACACTGAAGTAAACAATTTCTGGTGAGCCACTGAATGACTGTGGATTACTGGGATTCTTGCAAAGAATGTTATGTTGGTTTGATTCAGCAAGGAATGTTTGGATCAACTGTGAGCATAATCAGGATAATTTAACACAGATAACTTATTGCTTAAAAGAGCCTGCTTTATATACATTTAGAACATATTGGTGGATAAAGAAATGTAAAAAAGAGAAAGAAGACCATGCAACTCAAGTAATCTATGGAAAAAGTCTGGACGTTTTCTAGATGTGACGTTTATTGCATCTTGTGGTTCCTATTCTGAATCATTTGTAATAAATGCACCTAATGTTCCCAACTTTGTAGGGAGGTTTTTTTTATTTTAAAGAGTTGCTTATGGCTTCCATGCTTTATGTACATTAGGTGTATTCAGGGGTCATTTCGTAGAAAAAGAGCTAGGGGAACTCATTAGCATAACTCATTAGCATATGCCACACACCCTGACATCAGGGGCCCGGCGGTGGACCTGCAAGGCCAGCGGGAGTGCGAGGAAGCCCCGCCAAGGCCCTCCCTGGCCCCAGGCAGGCAGGGGTGGGGAGAGGCGGGGAGGAAGCAACTTACCCTCCCTCTTCTCCTGCCTCCTCCTGGCTGAATGAGGGCTGGAAGCGGGGCGGACGGAAGCAGGGGGCGGGGCTTCGTCATGTGCCCCGCCCCCCTGCACCTCACCCGGGGGAACTGTGTTCCCACGCGTTCCCCCCCGAAATGACCTCTGGATGTATTAAAGCATGAAGAATCAGGTTTTATTTTAGCAACATAATCTTCAATGGTCCTGTGTGCACTTGCAGGTATCAGTAGGCTGTTATGAGGCACAATATTGTGAGCTGCTATTCTTGACATGCTTTCCTGGGGACACTGGGATCAATGGCAGACATCAGCAGCCATAGTCATGTATTTGCTTAAGGTCATGTCAAGAAAATAACAGCACAAAGTCAGAGCTCAAAACAGTGAATAAAACAAGGCAGCCAGAAATACATTCAGTATAAAGAGAGTCTGAGTTACATACAAGTATTGTGCAGTAGTCATATGCTGCCAACTCGTGTGAAAGTCAGTATGGATTTGCTATTTCTTCATGGGTGGTCAAAGTGAAACAGCGGCAGTTTGCATCGTTGCCTCATGATCCCTAGTCAGGGAAAATCCCATTCCCCACAGACAGTGCAGGTCATTGTGGGAAGGCTCACTTCAACTCTCAACTCCCCTAACCAACTCCCTAAGGATCAGATCACCCTACTGACAGGCAGACAGGAATCCTCCTTTACTTACTGGGAGGTGTGAGAAGGAAAGAGAACTTCCACTCCAAGTAGTCTGTTTTGGAGAGGTTGCCTGTCTGTTGTCACATTGCCAGCCCCTCAGACAGGAGAATGAGCCCAACACCAACCCAGCCTCCACCAGAACTATGACTATCTTTTGAAGGCAGGCACATTTTGCTTGTTCAGGCTGCCCAGCTATTTGCTTAGGCAGGTAAGATCATCCAGAGTCCATGTGAACTTAGACAAGCCACTGTCCTCTCCATCTCATCTCCACATCTGCTATAGGAGGGGGGATAGAGTTCCCTCTAAGCTGCTTTAGGGAGCATTGGCACACAAAAATTTGGCTGGCAGCTCAGGAATTTCAAGCTTCTGCTCACACTGAGGTATTTTCCCTCCATTGGAAACACCTCCTTCTGGGGCCCATAGAATTGGACCCCCTGGTCCAATCTTTTGGAAACTTGGGGGGGGTTCGGAAGAGAGGCACTAGCAGCTATGCTGAAACATTGGTGCCTCTACCTCAAAAACAGACCCCCTCCAGACCCCCAGATATCCTTGGATTGATTCCCTGGTTATATCCTATGGGGACCATTGACTATAATGGTCCCCACAGGGTATAATGGAGCCAAGAAAAATGGGATTTTTGAAAAATCCTGAATCCAAATACCATGCTGGTATTGGGATTAAGGAATATTGGAAAATACCAATATTTTTGTGTTCAACATCTCTGAATCCGAAAAATACCTTTTTTTTAACACCCCTGCCTGACAACCATACTTCAGTATCTCCAAATGAACGGATTGCAGAAACATTACAGAAGAAGCCATGAGTGCCCCAGGGTAGCACAGTGGCAGCAGTCTTTCTCATGCTGTTGTAAAATACTGGGAGGAAACCCATCTTGGCAGTTATCTGATGAACTGGCAGTGAACCCAAGTCTCATGGAGCAGAAATGGCTTGAAAAGCAGCCCATCAAGATGACGTTTGTAGTTTTGCAGCAGTCAAGACAAAGGTACTTCAGAAGAACCTCTCTAAAATATTTATTTTTGAAACAGCTTGATATTTCTGACAGTTATTGGTTTGGATAAGCCTGTGAGACAAGTGCTTAATAAAACACACCATGGCACTGGGATGCCTGTGCCAAGGTTATCCCAACAAAAGTATCCAAGGGTCATAAATATAAAACAGAGAGACCCACAAACAGGAATTAAATCTTGCAATGGGTCAGTGCATTTCCTCAACACTTTCTCCATTCCTTGGTTAACATTTCTGGGCTCCTTAGCAGAATACTTAAGTTTCACTTCTGTTGTCTGTTCCAGAACCTACCTTTAAAAATCTCACCTTCTCTAACCCCTGGCCACAATGCCCTAATCCAGCCTGTTTTCTTTTATTTTAACAATATGAGAAATCTAAGATGTCGAAAGGTAATGACTTTGTTCAGGGGTCATTTCGTAGAAAAAGAGCTGCAGGAGCTCATTAGCATAACTTATTAGCATATGCCACACCCCTGACATCACTGGAAGTGTGCACCAGCCCCTCTGACAGGCAGAAGCACCTGGGATCCATTCTTTCCCCCCTCTCCCCTCCCGTAGCCTCCAAGTCGGGCGAAGGAAAAGGGAGGGGGAGGATCTCAAGCGCTTCTGCCTGACAGAGGTGCTGGCGTGCCCACAGCCAGCCTGGGCAAATCATAGACTCATAGAGTGGGAAGGGACCTCCAGGGTCATCTAGTCCAACCCCCTGCACAATGCAGGAAATTCACCAATACCCCTCACACACCCCAGTGACCCCTGTTCCATGCCCAGAATATGATTAAAAAAAAAAAAACCTCCAGGATCACTGGGGGCCAAACTGGCCTGGAGAAAAATTGCTTCCTGCCCCCAAAGTGGCAATCAGCATTTCCCTGGGCGTGTAAGAAAGGGCCACAAGAACTAAGCACTGATGCAGCCCTTCCTGCTCTACCTCTTGTGATTTGCCTAAGTTCACACAATCAGCATTATGATCCTTTTAAAGTTGAAAGCATGATATAAATGCAAAGGACTATTTGTAAGATTATCTGTAAGACACAAGACCTAGCCCTCGTTGCCGCAAGCCTGGCCTCCTTAGGGCCCGGGGTCACCAGCCGGTGTTGGGCCCCCGACCGAAGTGCTCTTTGGGGCATATGTGGGGAAATGCGGTCCCTCAGGTATGTCGGACCCTGGCCATGTAGGGCTCTAAAGGTAAGCACCAGCACTTTGAAGCGAATCCGGTATGCTATAGCCAGCCAGTGCAGCACTTTCAGTACAGGTCGGGTGTGCTCCCACCTAGGGGCGCCCACCAACAGTCTGGCCGCAGCATTCTGCACCAGCTGCAGCTTCCGGATTTGCGACAAAGGCAGCCCCATGTAGAGAGCATTACAGTAGTCTAGCCTCGAGGTGACCATCGCATGGATCACTGTAGCTAGGTCATTGCGGTCGAAATGCCAGCCAAAGATGATAAAAGGCCAATCTGGCAGTGGCTGCCACCTGGGCCTCCATCGTTAAGGTGGGGTCCAGGAGCAATCCCAGACTCCTAACCTCCGTCGAAGGTTAGAAGAGGGAGCCCCAACCCCGATCCTCTCCAACTCAAGCACAGGACCTCCGTCTTCGCCGGGTTTAATTTCAGCCTGCTCAGTCTGAGCCACCCAGCCACGGCTTGTAAAACCCGGTGCAGATCTTCTGGATTGGAGTCCGACTGGCCGCCCAACATCAAATAGAGCTGGGTGTCATCTGCATATTGACCATCTTCTTCCATGTGTTGCTCCCCAGGAATTAAGGTCAGAGGGAGAGGCCCTCCTGACTGTCCCATCAATCAAAGAATCTTATTTGGTGGGTACACAAGAGAGGGCATTTTCAGTGGCACCCACACAATTAGGAAACAACCTCTGCAAGGAGGTGTACCTGGCCACTAACTTTCAATTTTGGAGGGCAGTTGAAAATGGTTTTATTTAGGATTGCATTTGGCGAAGTTTACTAGTAGTCCTGAGCTGTGATTTTAAATTTTGGTTTTTACGTTTTTAATATATTTTATTTTATGTGTTTTACTTGTGATTTAAGATGCCTTAAGCTCCATAAAGAAGAAAGGCAGATAATAAATGTTTTAAATAAATAAACAAATGTTGTTGATCAGTCGCACAGTCGAGTCCGACTCTTCGCGACCCCATGGACCAGCTCCCGCCAGGCCCTCCTGTCTTACGCCGTCCTCTGAAGTTTGCTCAACTTCATGTTCGTTGCATCGATGACACTGCCTAACCATCTCATCCTTTGCCATCCCCGTCTTCTTTAACCTTCAATCTTTCCCAGCATACTTACACATAAATGTTTGGTTTCAAATGCACAAGTCAATAATAAACGTGTGTGTTGTCCTTTCAAACAACTGCTTGTCATTATTTTTTATTTTACTTCATTTGTATCCTGCCTTTCTCCACAATGGGGACCTAAAAGGGCTTACATTGTTCTCCTCACCTCCATTTTATCCTCACAACAACCCCTTGAGGTAGGTTAGGCTGAGAAATTGTGATTGGCCCAAGATCACCCAGTGAGCTTCCATGGCATGAATGAGGGTTTGAACCTGGGTCTCCCAGGTACTAGTCCAACACTCTTAACCACTACACCATACTGGCTCTTATCAAAAGTTACTGAAATCTGTTCTTTAAGGACAGTGGTCCCAGTAAAAACCTAAGTATCATATAACATGTCTTCATGAGTGACAGTCATTTAGGCTTTAGGCTAGCTGTGTTGGTCTGAAGCAATAGAACAAAGTTTGCGTCCAGTGGAACCTTTAAGACCAACAAAGTTTAATTCTGGGTATAAGAGCATAAGAAGAGACATTCTAGATCAGACCAGTGGTCCATTTAATCCAGCATCCTGTCTCACACAGTGGCCAACCAGTTCCTCTGGAGGGCAGCAACAGTCCATAGAGGCTGAGGCCTTCCCCTGATGTTTCCTCTTGGCTCTGGGATTCAGTGGATTAGTGCATCTGAATGTGGAGGTTCGCCTCAATCATCATGGCAAGTAGCCATTGATAGAAGTCTATCTGATCCCCTTTTAAAACTGTTGATTCCTGTGGCCATCACTACATCCTCTGGCAGTGAATTCCATATTTTAATGACTCTCTGTGTAGTGTTTCCTTTTGTTTGTCCTCAACCTACTGCCTATCAGCTTTACTGGATGCCCTTGAGTTCTAGTATTTTGGGAGAGGGAGAAAAATTTCTCTTTGTCAACTCTCTCCACCCCGTGCACAATTTTATAAACTTCCATCATATCCCCCCCCCCCCTAGCAATCTCTTTTCTGAACTGAAAAATCTCAGACTCTTCAGCCTTTCCTCATGGGGAAGGTGCTCCAACCCCCTAACCATCTTGGTTGCCCTCTTCTGTACTTTTTCTGGCTCTGCAATGTCCTTTTTAAGATACAGTGATCAGAACTGTACACAGTATTCCAAATGAGGTTGCACCATAGATCTATACAGGGGCATTACAATATTGGTGGTTTTATTCTCAATTCCTCTCCTAATAATCCCTGACATAGAGTTTGCCTTTTTCACTTCTGCAGCACACTGGTTTGACATTTTCATTGAACTATCCACTATGACCTCGAAATCCTTTCCCTCTAAGTCTCAGAAACCTCAGACTCCATTAGCCTATACTTGAAGTTGGGATTTTTTTTGTCCCCCCAATCTGCATTACTTTACACTTGCCAAAACTGAACTTCATTTGCCACATTGTCACCCATTCACCCAGTTTGCGGAGGTCCTCTTGGTGTTCTTCACAGTCAACTTTGGTTTTCACCATCCTGAATAATTTTGTGTCATCTACAAATTTGGCCAGTACACTACTCACTTCTTATTCCAGATCATTTATGAATAAATTAAATAGTACTGGCCCCAATACCGATCCTTGTGAGACCCCACTGCTTACTTCCCTCCATTGTGAGAACACATCCGTGCACACACAGCTTGAGGACTGTAGGCTCAACAACAATGCCAAGTGCATCTGTCCTGTGAGCCTTACTTTCTGGCAGGAACCCATGCCCAGCATCCAGGAGGGTAGAGGACTGCATGTGTTCCAGACCAAAAAAAATCTGATAGGTTCTCCACAGAGGTGTGCAGAGAAATACTTTGTGTTTCTGCAACCAATCCCTCTTCCTGATTTGGAAGGTCACATCAGGGGAGCAAGAGACCTTCCTTGGAGCGGATTGAGATGGATGGCAGAAAAGGCAATTAAAAGCTCAGCTTGGTACCTGACCTGGATAGCTTAGGCAAGCCAGATCTCATCAGATCTTGGAAGTTAAGCAGGGCTGACCCTGGCAAATACTTGGAAGGGTGACCTCCAAGGAATACCAGAGCCAGGATGCAGAGGCAGGCTATCAAGCCACCGCTCTGAAACATCCTAGCCCCACTTGGGGTCTCCAAAAGTCACTGTGACTTCCAGGCTCGCAAGCACACACACACACACACAATAATTACAAAAATAGTTTTAAAAGATTTTTCTAAAAAAGCTCAGCTGGGTGAATCTCCCTTGCAGCTAAAGGGCCCCAGGTGGCATCAATTAGTGTAAGGGGTTGGCCATGGATAGGGATGGGCACAAACTGGAAAAATGCAGTTCAGTTCGTGATGGACCCACAAACCGAACAACGGACCGCCACAGACAAAAACTCACTTGTATGATCCAAATCAGTTTGGGAACTTCGTGATGTGGTATAACACCCCCTTGCATGCTAGAAATACCAAACCTGCATAGGATCTCCAGATGACTCTACCTGCCCTCCAAGTTTGGTGAGGATTATGAGTTATGCCCCCCAAAGAAGGTGCCCCAAGGAAAGTGCTTTCTTGGGAAATGAAATGCCAGTTCAGGAGGTTCAGGAGTGTATTGAACACCCCCACCACCACCACATGGTAGAGACACCAAACTCACAGTGCATCTCCAGTTGACTCTCCTCTAACTGCCCTCCCTGTTTGTTGAGGATTGGGTTTATGGGGTCAGAATTATGTCTCCCCCCAAAGAAGGAGCCCCCACATTCCATTCTTCTCAATGGAGGCAGGGGGGAGAACAGCAACAGAGAAACAAAATCAAAATCCCTGAGAAACTCTCCAGTAGAAAATGAAGGTAGGGGGCATTTTTGTCAGCCCAGCAGAATCAGGGCAATGTGCCCTGAGATCACCTGAGACCCAAACCAGCATGCAATGACATATGTAGATGTGGTGGCTCCAAGCCCAAAGAAGTAAGCACATGTGGTGGTTTGAAGTCCTGAGAAGGGAGTAGACATGGTGGGCTGAAAGCCCTAAGAAGGGGTAGATGTGGTGGGTTGAAAGCCCTGAGACGTGGTTAGACATGGTGGCTCAAAGCCCTGAGATGGAAGTAGATGTGGTGGTTCAGAATCCCTGAGTCCACCCCTGACACCCAAACCCCAAAGTGTGCAATGACATATGTAGACATGGTGGCTCCAAGCCCTGAGTCCACCCCTCAAACCCAAACACAAACCAGTGTGCAACAACGTATGTTGACATGGTGGCTAGAAGCCCTGAGAAGGAAATGGATGTGCTGGGTGGCTTGAAAGCCCTGAGAATCACAGACTCATGGAGTTAGAACGGATCTCCAGGGTCATCTAGTCCAACCCCCTGAACAATGCAGGAAATTCACAAATACCTCCCCCATACACACCTTCAGTGACCACTGTTCCACACCCAGAAGATAACAAAAAACCTCCAGGATCTTCAGCCAAACTGGCCTGCTTCCTGGCCCCAAAGTGGCGATCAGCATTTCCCTGGGCGTGTAAGAAAGGGCCACAAGAACCAAGCACTGATGCAACCCTTCCTGCCCTCCCTCTCATGATCTGCCTAAGTTCACAGAATCAGCAATTCTGTCAGATGGCCATCTAGTCTCTGTTTAAAAATCTCCAAAGAAGGAGAGCCTACCACCTCCCAAGGAAGCCTGCTCCACTGAGGAACCACTCTTAACTGTCAGGAAGTTCTTCCTAATGTTTAGCTGTAAGCTCTTTTGATTTAATTTTAACCCATTGGTTCTGGTCTGACCTTCTGGGGCAACAGCAGACAACTCCACACCATCCTCTATATGGCAGCCCTTCAAGTATTTGAAGATGATTATCATACCACCTCTCAGTCATCTCCTCTTCAGGCTAAACATACCCAGCTCCTTCAACCTTTCCTCCTAGGACTTGGTCTCTAGACCCCTCACCATCTTTGTTGCCCTCCTCTGGACATGTTCCAACTTGTCTATATCCTTCTTAAATTGTGGTGCTGAAAACTGAACACAATAGTCTAGGTGAGGTCTAACCAGAGCAGAGTAAAGGGATACCATCACTTCACGTGATCTGGACACTATATTTCTGTTGATACAGCCCAAATTCACATTTGCCTTTTTAGCTACTGTATCACACTGCTGACTCATGTTCAGCATAAGACCCCTAGATCTTTTTCACATATATTGCTGCCAAGACAAGTCCCCCCCATCTATAATTATGCATTTGACTTTTCCTACCTAAATGTAGAACTTTACATTTATCCCTACTGAAATTAATTTTGTTTAAGCCCAGTTTTCCAGTCAGTCAAGATCATCCTCTACCATATTTGCTACCCCTCCCAATTTAGTATCATCTGCAAATTCAATAATCATTCCTTCTATTCCTTCATCCAAATAATTTATAAAGATGTTGAACAAAACAGGTCCCAGGACAGATCCTTGAGGCACTCCACTTGTCATTCCACTATGTGGGTGCAATCTGTCAACCAGTTACAGATCCACCTAACAGTCATGAGATCCAAAGTGCATTTTACCAATTTTTTACATCCTGTGAGAGCCCCATGGACGGAGCAGGGGAAGGAGGCTCTGAGACCTCTACTGATGACATGCTGGGAATATCCTCTGGGGGAGGCTGTGTTTATTGCCCAGGGACAAGGCCCTCTGGTACACAGGAGGAAGAGGGCTTCTTCCCCCCATGATGACCACCCCTACAGTTTGGTGTAGTGGTTAAGTGTGCGGACTCTAATCTGGGAGAACCGGGTTTGATTCCCCACTCCTCCACTTGCACCTGCTGAAGTAACCTTGGGTCAGTCACAAGCTCTGGCAGAGCTGTTCCTGAAAGAACAGTTCTCTCAGCCCCACCTACCTCACAGGGTGTCTGTTGTGGGGAGGGGAAGGGAAAGGAGTTTGTAAGCCGCTCTGAGACTCCAAGTGAAGGGCAGGGTATAAATCCAATCTCTTCTTCTTCTTCTTCTTCTTCTTCCACCACCTCTCACCCTCATGGTGCTGAGCCCACAAACACCAAAGAAGAGAGATAGAAGATCAAAAAAGGATGGATGCGGAGAGGGGGGTGTATAAAAGTGGGCTCTCAGCCAAGGCACCCACCAGCTGTGCCAAACCACCCAGCATGAGCAGAGAGGATGTGTGCCAGAGTCTAGACCCACAAGCACCCAAAGCTCACAGCAGATATATGGAAAATCAAAAAAAGGAGGGGTGCGGGTGTATAAATATGGGTGCTCGGCTTAAGTGTCCACCAGCTATGCTCTACTGCTTAGTGTAAGCAGAGAGGCTGTGTGAATCAAAACCCTGACCCACAAACACCAAAAGCGGATAGATAGAAGATCAAAAGAGGACAGGCGGGGAAGTTTACAAATGTGAGCCCTCAGCTGAGGCTCCCACCAGCTATGCTCCACTGTCTGGCATGAGCAGAGAGGCTGTGTGGACCTCTGACTCACAAACACCCAAAGCCCACAACAGAGAGATGGAAAATGTTATATATTGGGACTGGAACATTCCAGGACTGTTTCTACCAGAGACTGGCTGAGCTTAGAGCTCTAAAACAATAGCCCACCAAGACTCTGGAGGTGGCCAGTGAGGAATTAATGGTTCCGACAATGGCCTATCATTGGTAGTTGTTTGGGGAAGTGGGTGGAATTACATGCTATTTAAACAGGGCAGTTGCCCTGGCTTTTTCCTTTATGTTCTTGCTGAATCACTAATAAAGGAGAGCTGATCTCTAAGCTTGGGGTCAGACCATCCATGGAACAGGTGGGATCCTGTTGAGCGAGCCTAGTGCCCATCTGCATCACACCATGCACCAAGCTCCAGTGCCATGCACATCGCTCCGCAACCGGGACCATGGCTGCCACTCCAGGACTACTTCCAGAGTTTGACCCCACTCACCCAGAGCAATGGGAGGCCTGGGTGGAACACCTGAAGTACTTCATGGAGTTCCAGGAAATTGAGGGCATCTCCAAGAAGAAGGCACTGCTGCTCAGCTCTTGTGGTAGCGCCACCCTGCAGCTAGCACAGGGCCTCATCGCGCCGACCATGTTGCAGCTCACCACTTTTGATGGCCTCATCACAGTGCTCACCAACCATTTCACAACCCAGCCCACCCAACTGGCTCGCCATCTCAATTTCTTTGAGTGGAATCAGAGGCCCAACGAATCAGCCTCTGACTATGTCACCACCCTGCACCGATTGGCTCTTTGATGCGAGTTCCAGAACATTGAAGAAGCCCTCCTTGACTGTTTCATGTTCAGGCTCCAGGACGAGAAGCTCTGTCACAAGCTCATTGGCCAAGAGGACACAAACCTCCAAAAGGCGATTCAGGAGGCTGCAGCATTTGAGAAGTCCCAGGGGGTTGGCAACCCGAAGACCGACTGCCATGCCACCACAGTGCACCAGGCTGCTATTTCCTCTGCCTCCAACACGTCCAACAGTGAGGAGGACGCACTGGCCAGCTCGCCGAGATGCTTGCCGATCTGCCTCGTCGGGTTTGTGCCCGGGCCGCACCGCTGAGACTGCCTCACCGATGTTCTGTGCCAGCTGTGGGGACCCCCATGACTGATGCTCCTGCCACTTCCGGGAGGCAATGTGTCAGAGTTGCGGGAAGATAACTCCTTAAAGTCTCTTTATAACATGTGCTCGTGTCTTCCTCCCACATGTTATAAAGAGACTTTAAGAAGTCCTCCCTCTTGAAACTTTATTTAACAGAGGAGTATTATTAAAGGTTGTACAACAGCTTTTGAGATTCTTGGAGATTATTTTTGATATTTTTGATTAAGATAATCTATTATATATTTACAAATTATTGTAAAAATATTTTTCAAAAAATATAAAATCATTTATGATATGTTATAATCATTTGTGCACGGTACTTGTTGTATGTTGGTTTTCCTACTTACTGTGGGTCCTTGTTTGGTTTTGAGAGTTGCAGGAAGGCCAGCCACATCGCACGCACCTGCTGCTCGGAGGGAACCCAGAGGAGACAGGCAACTAACCAGGAGCCCTTGCAGCCCGAGGAGCTATACACCACATCCATCCGGCCACTGCAGGTACTACACTTGCCTGAGTATACCCCAAAAAGTTAAAGGTGACTGTGTTAATCGAGGGCACCCCTTGCAGGATGGAGTTGGACATGGGGTCTTCCATGTCCATCATTTCGGCAGAGACTCTCAGGAGGCTGTGCCCTGGGGAAGGGCCTTGCCTTAAACTGGCCGGCATCATCCTCAGAGACTTTCAACAGAACGTTGTGGCCATGAAAGGGGTGGGCAAGTTCTAGGTTAAGTACCAGCAATTTGATGGTTTGTTGGACTTATTAGTAGTCGAGGGCCGGCACACGAGTTTGTTGGGGCTGGCATGGTTCACATCCTTGGGGTTCAGGATAACAGGAGTGAACCAAAACAAAATAAGGGATTTCCGGTGGGTGTGTAATGAGTTTCAATCTCTTTTTGATGGAATGCTTGGCTGTTACACCGCTGCCCCCCCCCCATCTCACTCCAGCTCAACCCAGAGGTGCGGCCCATAAGGCTCAAGGCTCAGCACATCCCTTTTGCACTAAAACACAAGATTGAGGAGGAGTTAGATTGCTTGGCAGCCCAAGGGGTTCTGGAGCCAGTCCGCCACGCGCTCCGGGAGACCCCAATAGTCAATCTTAGTAAACCCAATGGGGATGTCCACATTTGCGCAGACTACAAATGCACTATTAACAAGGTGCTGCAGGACCACAATCATGTGCTGGCTGGTGTGAAAATCTTTGGGAAATTAAACTTGGCACAGGCCTACCAGCAGTTGCCGGTAGACGATGCCACGGCCGAAGCCCAAACCATAGTGACAAATGAGGGCACTTTCTGGGTTCGATGGCTACAGTTTGGGGTCAGCATGGCTTCTGGGATCTTCCAAAACCTAATGGACTCTATTCTTAGATTCCTGGAGTTACACCATTTTTCAATGATGCTCCGATTGCTGCCCCCATGGAAGAGGACTTTGTTGACTTCTGCATGCTGTCCTTCAGCGTTTCCAGTCTGCTGGGTTAAAGGTAAAGTGGGAAAAGTGTCTCCTGGGTGTCCACCACCTCGACTTCCTCAGATTCTTGGTGGATACAGAGGGCATCCACCCAGCGCAAGACAAAGTCAGGACCACCAGCAATGCCCCCGCACCCAAATCCAAGGCCGAGATTCAGGTGTTCCTCGGCCTGTTAAACTTCTGTCATGTCTTCCTACCACAGAAGGTGGCCATCGCAGAGCCCCTCCACCAACTTCTGGATAAAAAAACTCCCTGAGTCTGGGGGCAAAGGCAAGCCGACGTTTTCCAGGCAGTCAAGGATCTGCTGGTATCCAATTCGGTCCTGGCCCACTTCAACGAACAGGTGTTGGTCATCCTTGCCTGCGACGCCTCCCCGTACGGAGTTGGTGCCATCTTGGGGCACAAGCTGTCCAATAGCCGGGAGGTCCCAGTGGTGTACTACTCCCGCACTTTGTCATCTACTGAGTGCAACTACACACAGATAGAAAAGGAGGGCTTGGCGATTGTGGCAGAGGTGAAGAAGTTCCATGACTTCCTGTATGGCCAGCCCTTCACCATCAAAATGGACCACAAGCCGTTGCTAGGCCTCTTCGCTCCAGATCACCAGATGCAACAAATGCTGTCACCGTGGGTTTGTGCTGGTTGATCTTCCTTGCCGGCTCTTCAGTACTGCCCAGGGAAGGCGATGGGACATGCTGATACCCTCAGCCACCTGCTGCTGGATTCCATTGACCCCGACCTGGCTCCCACAGACCAGATCCTTCTCGTTGAGGAACTCCCCAACTGGCCTATCCATGCTGCAAACGTCACCCACCACTCCATCAAGGACCGCATCCTATCCCGTGTTTTGGAGTAGGTGTGGAGGGGATGGCCCACCAGCTGGGTGGGCCCAGATTTTGCAGCTTTCTTGTCTCGCCAGGAGTAGCTCTCTGCACACAAGGCGTGCCTACTCTGGGAAAGCCGAGTCATGGTACCAGCCCTGCTGGACCAGTGAGTCTTATTGATCCTACATGAGACACATCTGGGAATCGTTTGAATGAAAGCCCTCACCTGCAGCTATGTGTGGTGGCCAGGGATCGACAGAGAGATCGAGGCCTGGGTCAAGCACTGCCAGGCCTGCCATGAGACCCAAGTCCAAGAAACGATCCAAAAAATGGAAATTTGTGTGTGTACTACGCTACAAAAATAGTTTAAGTATTTAAAGTGACAGTGTAATAATCCAGAGTGTGAATATACACACAATCAACATTTCACAAGGTAAGTACAAAAATAAGCAAGTTGATGAGATGCTAACGACGATCTCCGGAATGTTCTACGGCTTCAATAATAATCTTCTTCCGAACGAAGATGAAGAGTCTTATGAGAAATGTACAGTAACAATATTACTTAAGAATCCTTGACAATTGTAACCACCAATAAATATGTTAAAAATGGTAACAAATAAATTCCTATCTTAGATGCAACATCTCTAGTCAGTGTCTCAACTGGTATATATCAATAAGTCTCACTGAAGTGTCTACAAACAATTGACAATATAACATCATTAACTATCATTACATAATTAATATGAGTTAAAAAAATAACTACACATAATATATCCTAGGAAAGCAAGGAATCAGCTCTGCTAGCTCCATGCCTCTCTTTCACTTCACCAGTCAACCTCAGAGGGGGAGGGAGGAGAGCTTACTCAATATATAGCCTTCTGAGCTCATAGACCACAATGGTAACTCTGTTATTGGCAGCCAGCAGTGCCTGTTAAGTTTTGGAAGGCGCCTATTGGTGTTTCCAAGGCTGGAGAATTCCACCCCCACTGTTGCCTTGGAGTTTTGTAAACAGTTTAATTGATCAGCATCAGTCTGTCTCTGCTCATGAACCACCATGAACCAAGCTAAAACCAAGTGAAAATTTGTGATGGTAGAGCCTCCATAGACATCGCTTCACAGGCCATAAACCGGCCAAAATTCATGCCAAACTTTAGTTCGTGAACCGGTTCGTGTCCATGCTTAGCCAGGGAATGTTGCGATAGCTCTTGCCACACCACATCTGGGGATTTAGATTTAGGGAAGGGCTGAAGGAGCACCAAGGGAAAGGGCACCTTTCCATGATTGACAGTCTCATCTTGGGGGATGAAATGGAAGGCCAGCAGTTGTGGGAGATGGCTGCAATTAGTGGCCAGTGGGTCTGGCATTCAGAAATCTCTCCCACCTCTTTCTCTGCATCCTTCAGCATTCTCACAGCACTCCCAAAATTTAGCTGGATCCTCGAGGTGAAATTGGTGTATCATGCAGAAAGATGAAGCTGTCTACCATTTGTCAGCCTTGCAGCCTATACAAGAAGCATTTTGAGACTAGAGGTACTGCTTGGAACAAGCCATTGATGATGCAGAGCTAAAAACACTTGTGGCCCTGTCCCTGAATTCTGCCAACACTACGGATGTCCCACACCACTTGCCCAAGAAAAAATGCCTGCCACCAGCCCAGCTGGAAGTAGCTGGCTCAAAATAGCTCTTTAGCACCTAACTCAGGCAATGCCATTCCACTTTGGGGAAAGTGGCTCACTCATTCCCCCCTTCCTTACATCCACAAACAGAGGAGCACCCATTTCTCCTACTCAGACACTTTTAAAAACTGAGTTTTCAATACTGAAAAGTGCTTTTTCAGGCCAAATTTCTCATGACATCACTCTCTGAATACACAACCTAGCCTGTTTGTTTCTAAGAAATATATTTCCTCTTGGGAAATTTTTCCATGCAGGGCTGCAACTAAAAAATTCCCTCTCAAATTGCAGGTGGTCTGATGAAGGTTGAGATTTTTGGAGCTGCCATAGGTGGGACGTATTGCCAAAATAAAGTAAAACAATGCACAAAATCAATTTTGATGTGCTTATATGTTTAACTGCATTGGTAAAGCATCAGACAAGAATAATCTTCATAACAATTTCCATGCAATCTCATCAATCATTCTTGTTTGCATTCATCACATGTATGCAAAGAAAAATGGAGGAACTGAAAGCTTCAGCAAAACATTTATGCATGATGCTCCGAACAAAAGTGGTAAATCAAAAATATAAATAAACCAAAATGCACTATTCCTCAAATGTGAATATTCTGAATGGAGTGCTTGTAGTAAAAAAAAACAACTAAAAGTAGAAAAGGTTCTGTTCCATTGCCTGTCAGAAACTGGTCTGAGAAAATACTGTTAAATGGGGTAGATCTGTAAGCAATTTACACATACATACACACACTCCTGTAAATTGCACTGCTGACTGCATTTGTGAACGGTTGGGGTTTTGTAACAGTTCCTGATCTAATAGAATGAACACAATGGGGAGACACTGGAGGAATGTCAATGCAATAGCACCAACAAGAAATGCAGCATGAAAAATGTGCTCAGGAATATATTGTGGGTCTAAGAAAAGAAGTAGCTTTCCTAGAGAATGTATAATTTTCATCAACTGATCCCTCATGAATAAAGCCACTGTAATGTATAATACATTTTTGGCCCTAAAATAGATGTAAGCTTAGTATGTGAAGGCATTTGGGTATGTGGTGGGGGCACATTTCCCCCCAGTTAGGATGTAGCTTTTTTGATTTGCAGTTACAGAAATACAAATGGGAGAATTTACCTTCAAAGGCATTCAATATGTAACTTTACTTTCCTGTTTAATTTCTAACTTTTGATGGTCATTGGCCCCAGGTTTTTGGGTAACATTCCAGTTCACCTGGTGGTGAGCAGCACCCCCCCCCCCGGGGTGACATCACATGTGAAGCAAAGACATAATTTGTCCCATTACAAAAAGAAAAGTAACTTAGCCCATCATGCACAAGAACCTCTGCGCGTTCCCACTTCAAACATGACATTATGTGAATGGAGAAGAGAGCACCTTTCTCCACACAAATAGTAGCATTGTCCATTAAACATACAGAGCTATGGCTGCAATCCACAATTTAATTTCTCCCCAAGCAGATACTGACAAACTCTATTAATGTCAGTGGTATTACCCCAAAGCTGCTCACATACTAATAGTTTCTAGTCCAAAAATTTTCAGAGGGTTCCCCAGTATAGACTAGGGAGCCCATGAATGTCTCAGTATACCAGTTCAGTAGTCAGACTCACTTTGTGTGACACTCATTATCAGATAGTGAGCTGATGTGCCAGAGTTGTTTTTATTGCATATATTGCCAGAAAATTGTAAAAAGCAAGACTCTTCTCTTATTATACATGTAGTGAAAGCTACAAGAATATTATATGCTAAATACTGGAGGAAAAATGAGGTACCTTCAAAAAAAGAAATCATAAATAAAAAACTTGAAATGGCAGAGATGGACAAATTAACAATTTTGAAAGGACAAAATGGAGACAACTTTGAGAATACAGAGTAAAGATTTTACAAATGGATGGAAGAAACCAACAAATAAATTATGGGGACATACAACAGAAAGACAAGGAAATATGAACTATAACTCCTTTTTTTTTAGTTATAAGCAATGATATATTTTAAAATACAAGGTGGAAAAAGAAATTAAAAAATACAATTTGGTAATGTATTAGTTAATTTGACAGACAAATAATTGTTGTAAACGGAAGGCTCCCCTTTTGTTGTATGTATATGTGTTTGTTTATTTTGTGTTTGTCTTGTATGGAAAATAAAAATTTAGAGGCTTAAGACTAGCGGTTCTATTCCTTTGGATGGAAGAAGATTGGGCTGCAGTGAATGTCTAAGAAGATATCAAGAATTTAGAGAGTTTTAGTATAGATGTAAAGGCGGAAGGACTTTGCAAATTGCCTTTATGAAGCAAGCTGGAGGAGATGCTCGGGAAATCTTCTCATAACAAGTAACAATCTAACATATAAGCTTAGAAAGACAGGATCTCACAAAGTATATTGTTTATTAACAGCCTTTCTTTTACTAACAGCATTTTAACAGGGAATGATCTCCTAACCTTGGGTTTTTAGCTTAGTGTGGGTTATCTTTTCTTTCTCCCTTAATTGTAGTCCCCCATCCCCATTTTTTCTTGGTACTTTATGTAGTATTATTAAAAAAAAAAATCTCCTCCGGGGGCTTTAAAAAAAAAGAAAGAAAATAAAATAAAAATTTAGAATCCAAAAAACCTAATAAAGTGTACTATTAAAAAAAGAGATGAAAATGCCCCTCCTGGTGTTGGGGAAATGGTGGAAGGCAGGGTGGAACAAGGCCTGCAGACCAGAGCAGGTCTTTTCTGTCACAGGAAGACACCAAGATATACCATTTTCTGATAGATTATATACCTGTGGGTCAGATCGAATAGACTCTATTGACCATATGGTATTAGATTGTCCTGTATTTTCAGATTTAAGATCAAACTTAATCCTCCCATTACTTGGAGCTGGCTTTTACTCCTCAGATGAAAAATAATTCTTGGTTACTATGAGATGTAGAAAACCAAGTTACTATGCAGGTGGCCAAATATCTGGTGGTGGTTATAGCACAGAGTATTTAACAGCCACATACCTAGTTTGTTTTATCTGATTGTGTGTTCCTGCTCATGATAATGGTTGAAAGAACAGTAATTGGATTGGATTTCTTGCTGGGGAAATTTTACTCTTTACTCAGCAGCATTTTGTAGATGAGGGGTAAGGAGCCAACTCCCCATTGATTAGCTGGAAGTTAGGTTTTTCTGATCTCCCATCCTGGAAACATTGTTGCCTCTCAGACTTGCAGCAAGTTTAACAGGAGGGGGTGATCAGAAGCCCAGCTGATTTCCCTTCTCTTCTCTCCAGCCCATGCCTGTCTGCTTGGGCTGCAGAGAAAAGGACTCTTTTCCCCCCTCCCTTTTGCAATGCAGAGATTAAAAGCATTGCTGCTGTTCCTGCACAGAGTGGGAGGGGGATAAGATAAAGGAGCTCTTTCTCCTCTACCTTTCTGCAAAGCAGAGATTAAAACATTGCTTCTGTTCCTACCCAGCTCTTTCTTTTCTCCCTTTTGCTCCACTGCATAGCTATTTTGCTGGAATGGGGGAATCATCAGGCAGCTGCAACCTGGTGTTCAAGTTGTAATGGACATTTGAATATATCCCTATAGTGCCCTCTGGGGGCAGGGAAACATTTTACTTGGAGTCCATGGGGTCTTGAAATCACAAGCGCCATCACTGTTTCTTTATGCAGGTTGCTTTATTTACCAATCAAGGCACTTGAAGGTGTGGTTCACTTCACCCACCCAAGTTACACTGCAGTATGTTAGGAGAAGAGCCATGACACTGCAGCCTGCCTTTTACTTCTCCCTTCTTCTTATCCTGCCAGCTCCTGTCACGGGCCACCCAGGAGTTGGGGAATCCAGAAGCCTCTTCAGATGAGGAGGAGATGACTGAGGTAGACCCAAGTTTACAAGTAACAATGGGTGCTCTGCCAGAGGAGATGGTTCCTTTGCTTTCAGTTCAAAGCTAGTATACTGCTGTTGCAACCATTGGGGTTAGGACTAGGGATGGGCACGAAACAGCTCACAAACTAAAGTTCCTGATGAAACTTGGCCAGTTCATGCTTCACAAAATTAAGTTCATGGCAGGGCAACCAGCACGAACTTTCCATGAAATTTCAAGCTGTTCATGGAGGTTCATGCTGGTTCATGAGCGAAGACATTTCCAGACAGACTATCTCCACTCAGTCAAGAGCATCCGGGGAAGGTCCCCTGTGACTTTGATGTCTCTAGCTTGCACAGGATCCATTCTATACACTCCTGAACTTTCTGAACCTGTACCTGTCAAAATTACCACTGTGGTCATTTTGACAGACACGGGTTTAGGAGGTTCAGGAGTGTATAGAATGGATCCTGTGCAAGCTAGAGACACCAAACTCACAGAGGTCTTTGGCTGACTCTCCTCTACTACCCCCCAAGTTTGGTGAGGATATATGTAGTCTGAGTTGCAGCCTCCCCCCAAAGAAGATGCCCCCAGTAAAGTGTTTTCTGGGGAAATGACAGGTGATCATTTCCTCAGAAAGCACTTTCTTGGGGACATCATTTTTAGGATCTGTCACTTGGACATTTTAAATCCAATCCTTGCCAAACTTGGAGGGCAGGTAGAGGAGAGTAAACCAGAGATTATCTGTGAGTTTTGTGTCTCTAGCATGCTGGGAGGCTGAATCAGTTTGTGAGCCAGCGAAAAGTGTATGATGGGTCACTCCCTCACAGTAACACATAAAGTTTCAATTAGATTCAACAACTCTGGTGATACAATAAAACAATCAATTACACTGGCACCATAGTGATTGATAAATGTGTAGTTCCCTTCTATGTCAAATGGAAGACAGCCATTTACTATAAGCCATTGTTAACAATAAGGAATGCAAGCCTTTTCCCAGCACTATTTATTTTACTATCCTTAGATTTATGCGGTTTAAAGAAATGTAAGATGGAGTTATTTGATAACCATTCCCCAAAACTTTTGAGGTATAAAGCCTCATTAGTTTTGCCAATATGGCCATTCAGATTTCCTAGCAAGACAAATGTGGACAGTCACAATCTTGTCTAGAAACAAATACTGAGAAAACAGTCGTGAGAATCTGACCCACAAATCAAGGTAGCCAGCAAGACTTACAAATATTTTTTCTTATGTATTGCTATCAGGGCTATTTTTGGGCAGGAATGCACAGGAACGGAGTTCCGGCTGGCTTCCAAGCCCACCCCTACCCTCCCTGCCCCTCCCTCGCCAAAAGCCCTGCTGTTGCGGTATTTGAGCACATAGATTTTGCATCAAAAATTACTTTTCTTGCAATTCCAAATTTTGCTACTAGCCTCTGCTTTGCTTCCTCACTAACTGGTCACTGCAATGCCTGGCTTTTCAGCACTCGCTGACTGAGACCTCTGATTTGAGAAAAGACTGAGCTTGGGGTCCCGTTTAGCTGCGGGACGCTTGCCGCATATGGTCTTTCCCCCCTCATTTTGAGGCTTGGTTTCAGTGTACTAAGCAGGTAGAAGAAGCAGGGGTGTGGCCTAATATGCTAATGAGTTTCTGCTGTTGGGTGTGGCCTATTATGCTAATGAGTTCCTGCTGGGCTTTTTCTACAGAAATAGCCCTGATTGCTATCAATAAACACTACATAACAATGAACAAATTCCATCAAATCATAAGAAAATCCTTGTATAAGAATACATCAGCGTCGTCTCCGGATTTTATAACAACAACGTTTCAAAAAACGGATCTTCCACAGGAAATATTCTATAAAGTAGTACAAGAGCTTTCATGCTCATATAGTGCTATCACAGAACCAGGAATAAGATAATGCATTTAGTAGTCGGATGCTGATCTCAAAACTATTCAGGCTGCAAACATGCTACTCACTGCAAATGGGCTCAGGGTGGGTCACAACAGTTAAAATACAAACATTGTAGTAAATCCAAATACAAGTACAAATTCATACAAAGTTAAAATTCCTAAAAACAGCAACAAATGGCAGATATTTTCAATTTTCAGTAACCAGGGGTGCCTCTGGTGCTGGGCATATGCTGACAAAGATCTTTAGAAGGATAAGCATATGGAGCAGAGGTCCATCAGTGGCTATTAGCCACAAGGTATAGATAGGGACTCTGGGGCAAGTGATGCTCTGTCATCTTGGTGCTTGGGGGGGCCAAAAGTGGGAGGGCTTCTAATGTCCTGGCCCCACTGGTGGACCTCCTGATAGCACTGGTATTTCTGGCCACTGTGTGATACAGAGTGTTGGACTGGATGGGCCTTTGGCCTGATCCAACATTGGCATCTCTTATGTTCTTATGTTCTTAAGGAGCAGTTCACCCAGACAGTATAGGCAGGAGAGGCCAAAGTGTTTAGACATCCACTGCCTCAACCAAAGGCCTGGCAGAAGAACTCAGTTTTACAGGTGATGTGGAATTGCATTAAATCCCGCAGGGCCCTAATCTCCAGCAGGAGCATGTTCCACCAGGTCAGAGCCTCTACATCAGTCACCTTGAAAGTTCAGGTGCTGTCCAGCAGCACAAGAGAGAATTCTCTCTCCAGGCACTTGTGCGACGGCCTGAAGTGTGGTTTGGGTGTCTCTTCCTATCCTAAGAGACCTCACTGTTTCTGCCAGTCTAATTCACACAATGAGCCTGCAGTAACCCTGCCACCTTAGTTAGAGCCTTTACAGTCTACTCTGACCAAGCATATTCGATTCTACATTTCCTTATCATACTGTATGAAGTAGGCAGAAGGGGAGGGCTGACTCTAGGCCAATTGGAGACAGACTGCCAAAATTCCTGCTAATGTGACCAGATAATCCCTTAAAGGGAGGTAGACAGGGTTTCCAGGCACATGCCTGGAGCCCCTGGGAGATGCAGGGCTGGACATGGGGAAAAGGTCATTGTCAATGTTTTGACCTTACTTTTGGCTAGAAGTGACATTGTCAATAATTTAAGATTTCACCAATTTTGGTGGGAAAACAACAGAGATTGGAAAAATCCTAGAACACTGGTGATGTCACTTCCATGTTTTAGCAAGAATTGGCATTGATGAAGTCCCCCCCCCCATTTTCCCTACCACTCATTTGGGCACCAGTAGAGAATGGGGAGGGGTGTTTTGGTGAAGGTTTGCCCCACGAAAGCAGGCAAATGGCATCCCTAGGAGGGTGCGGCATCTCTGCCAACAATAAATTGCACAAGGAGGTGTGTGTTTACATTCAATACCCAGCCCATGAGCTCCTCTGATTGGCTGGCCAATATTCGGCCATCAATCCAGTCTGGGATGTTCTCTTTCTAATGTGGGGTGGCGCGAAAAATGGCTCCTTAAAAAGCAGAGTGCCAATACTTGGCTGAACTGCAGATCTTGCATGTTTAATGTGATAAAAAGTAGTGCTTGGGCATGTGACATATAATTTAGCTGCTGAGCATGTTCTTAGTGATCAAATATGATGGTGGTCAGTTACCATCATAAATGTGTTTTTAAAATAATGAAATCAATGGAAGGAATTCATATACAATGCCTGGCCATTGGTCCATCTACACCAACCCTGTCCTTTGGCACTTGAATAAGTTCTGACAATGTTCCAATGATTACTCTAACATGGAAGCTCTGCCTTCACATGAGTTTGTGACTTCTGTGTAAGTTTGTAAGCTGCTACATGGACCTTATTGTTAGAGTGAGTCAGCCCCCATCATGCTCCTCATCTTAATCTCTAGCTTCGGTATGGAATGACACAGGTGTACCTTGATGTTCATGCCCCATGCACAGCCTTTGGTTCTGAGAGCACCAGGTCTGTTATAGAACCTGAGCAGCCCCCCAACTTTTTTGCTTTTGGATCAATTGTGACCCCCCCCCCAGGCCTGGGCGTACAGAAGGTGGCTATCCAAAATCTCAAATATGCCCGAACTCCAAGCAAACAGAAAACCCCTGTGTTATTACTGCACTTTTATCATCAACAAAGTCAGGCCTCGGTTCCTGCCAGAGCACACTGGAGCACCACTCCACCAGTCAGGAGCCCAGGGGGCGGGCACATAAGCCCCGCCCCCTGCTCCCACCAACCATCAGTTGGGACACAGTGGGGGGGGGCGAAACGTTCCTGCCTCCCTGAGCCCCGGGGTAGTGGCCTTGGACTGGTAGGGGCAAATTCCACCTCTGGCGTGAGAGGTCATTCTGGCTCCCCCAGCTCTCCTTCGGGGCTCCTTAAAAAGTTATGGCTGCCGCCGCTGTTCTCCACACCAGCTGCGACACCCGCGGGGGGGGGGAGTTCAGGACGAAACGTTCCCTTGCCTCCCTGAGCCCAGGGGTGGTGGCCTTGGACTTAAGAACATAAGAGACACCAATGTTGGATCAGGCCAAAGGTCCATCCAGTCCAACACTCTGTGTCACAATGTGGCCAGAAATACCAGTGCCATCAGGAGGTCCACCAGTGGGGCCAGGACATTAGAAGCCCTCCCACTGTTGACCCCCCCAAGCACCAAGATGACAGAGCATCACTTGCCCCAGAGCCCCTATCTATACCTTGTGGCTAATAGCCAGTGATGAACCTCTGCTCCATATGCTTATCTAATTCCCTTTTGAAGCCGTCCATGCTTGTAGCCGTCACCACTTCCTGTGGCAGTGATTTTTTTTTTATTGCTTTTATTGGTTTTTCTTAATCATATAATACATTAAAATCCACATGTCATATACAATTCGAGTCTATTATCTTATCTTTTCTTCTATCCATTTGTACACTCTCGACCATTTTTTTTAATGAACATTTTCATCTTCACCTTTCAATAACATATTTAATTTATCCATTTTTGCTAAGTTCATGATTTTATCAGTTATCTCTCTTTCTCCGGGTTTTTCTTCCGATTTCCATTTTTTAGCAAACAAAATTCTAGCTGCTGTAATTATTGGGATTATCAAACATTTATCCACATATCTTATATCATCCGGTACCATATTAAGTAAGTAACATTCTGGTTCTAATTTTAATTCTCTATCAGTAATGTATTTTATTATCTTCTGTATTCGTCGCCAATACTTCAGAGCTTTAGAACAACACCACCACATATGATAATAAGTACCAGTCTTAATTTTGCATTTCCAACATTTGTTATTATCTTTATTATAACATTTCGCAGTTTTCTCAGGTGTCCAGTGCCACCTGTAGAACATTTTAAAGATATTTTCCTTGAATGTAATGGCTCTCATCATCTTAGAAGTTTTCCATATTTTATTCCAACTCTCCATTTCTATATTGCGACCTATATCTTTTATCCATAAGGTCATTCCTGGCTTAATTGCTTCTTCTAACATATAATCATTCAATTCCAATTTATACAATTGTAGCCGCCACCACTTCCTGTGGCAGTGAATTCCATGTGTTAATCACTCTTTGGGTGAAGAAGTACTTCCTTTTATCCGTTCTAACCCGACCACTCAGCAATTTCATTGATTGCCCACGAGTTCTTGTATTGTGAGAAAGGGAGAAAAGTACCTCTTTCTCTACCTGCTCTATCCCATGCATAATCCTATAAACCTCAATCATGTCTCCCCTCAGTCGTCGTTTCTCCAAGCTAAAGAGCCCTAAGCGCTTTAACCTTTCCTCATAGGGAAAGTGTTCCAACCCATTTATCATTCGAGTTGCCCTTTTCTGCAGTTTTTCCAAAGCTATAATATCTTTTTTAAGGTGTGGTGACCAGAACTGCACACAGTATTCCAAATGAGGTTGCACCATTGATTTATATAGGGGCATTATGATATTGGCTGATCTGTTTTCAAAACCCTTCCTAATAATCCCCAGCATAGCATTGGCCTTTTTTATTGCAGTCCCACACTGTCTCGACATTTTCAGTGAGTTATAGTGACTTGTAGGGGCAAATTCCACCTCTCGCCAGAGAGGTCATTCTGGCTCCCCCAGCTCTCCTTAGGGGCTCTTTAAAAAGTTATGGCAGCCGCCGCTGTTCTCAGCGGCAGCTGCAATGCCCACGGGGGGCAGGGCGAAACGTTCCCTCGCCTCCCTGAGCCCCGGGGTGGTGGCCTTGGACTGGTAGGGGCAAATTCCACCTCTCGCACGAGATGTCATTCTGGCGCCTCCAGCTCTCCTTAGGGGCACCTTAAAAAGTTATGGCTGCTGCTGCTGTTCTCAGCGGCAGCTGCAACAACTGCGAGTGGCAGGGCGAATGTTCCCTGGTGGCCTTGGACTCGTAGGGGCAAATTCCACACACGAGAAGTCATTCGTGTCACATGCGAGAGGTCATTCTGGCTCCCCCAGCTCTGCTTAGGGGCTCTTTAAAAACTTATGGCTGCCACTGCTGTTCTCCCGCCCACCTACCCGCGTGGGGGGGGGCAGGGCGAAACGTTCCCTCGCCTCCCTGAGCCCCGGGGTGGTGGCCTTGGACTCGTAGGGGCAAATTCCACACACGAGAAGTCATTCGTGTCACATGCGAGAGGTCATTCTGGCTCCCCCAGCTCTCCTTCCGGGCTCTTTAAAAAGTTATGGCTGCTGCTGCTGTTCTCAGCCTTAAGAGAAGTGCCTGCGGGGTGTGTGTGTGTGTGTGTGAAAGGTTCTCCCGCCTCCCTGAGCCCCGCGGTGGTGGCCTTTCTTCAGTCAACCAAAGAACCTGCCAGTTTCTATTTTGCAAGGTATGCTGCTGAGCTAGTACATGTTAATTAGTTTTAGTTTATGGTCTTCTTACCCCCTGTTTAATATACAGAACCTAGCAGTACATTCTTGCTATGGGTCTCTTCTTCATAATATCATCCTTTTCTTTCCCTCCTTGAATTCCTTCTGCTGCTCACCCCTGCGGATTTTCAGCCTTTCCCATCATATTGCAGAGTTTGGGAGCAGAGGTATTTCAAAGTAGAGAGAAGGGAAACTCTCCACACACATAGGGTCAGCTTTTTAAAGGGCCTTTCAGTTTCTTCTCCCAGTCTCCCTGCCCCATGCCACCTCTTGCTGTGGGGTGGCTGCAACCCACTGGCAGCCCAGACCGCAGGATCCCTAGCAGCTGGGGGAGAGGGGGCGTGTCTTCATTTTCCGCCCGGCCCAATCAGAGGGCGTCCAGCGGAGACTGACAGGGGTTGCTAGGAGATGGCAACGTCTCCCTCCGAAGGGACCGGCGCGGCTTTGCTCCCGCATCTCAGCGCATCCTGGGGGGTCTGGACCGAAAACTCTCTTCCTCTCCAGGAAGTCCAGCCAGTCCCCGCCCCAGGCAGGCACCAAAGTTTGACGGACACCGGCCCTACTGCTTGCCCCAGCCTAGGAGGGCGGCTAGCTCTCTCTGCGAGTAGTTGGCACTGGGCAACGAGAGGTGTGTTCCATTGGCCCAGAGCTCCCTAACTGGCAAAAAGGAGGGAGGGGAGAGCATCCCATAGCCAGGGCGAAACTTCTGTGGCTGAAGGCTGGGGCGGCGAGGAGGAGAAGGAGAGATCGGATTGGAAGGGGGTGATCTTGGGTTTGCGCTGCTTCCTTCCTCACTGCCTAACCACCACCACCCCAACACACACACAGAGAGACAGACTGCTCAGGAGACCTGGATGATCCGCCACCAGGACCCCGTCCAGAGGGGCGGGGGACAGGAGGAGGAGGAGGAGGAGGAGGAGAGAAGTCCTCCCCAAGGAAGCGTCGCTGGACCTTCCCCACGGGTGCCGCCAACTCCCCATTGGATCTTTAAAGAGCTCCTCCGCCAGCTCAGTGCACCGAAGCGGGAAGGCGGCGATGTCCAGGAGTCTGCCGGTCGTCGGCAAGCCTCTCCAGCAGACGCACGGTAAGCCGACCGGCCCGCAGCGGCGTTGCTGCAGGGTGGGAAGGATGGAGGGGAAAGTTTTCCTCCGGGAAGGTCACGGAGCAGCTGAGCCCCAGCGAGCGAGACCGCGCCACGGGGATCGGGGCGAGGGAGGCGCAGGGGCTCCGCAAGGCAGTCTGCGCTCCGATTATTATTATTATTATTATTGGGGGGGGGGGGATGGAGACAAACACAAAACAGCCAGGAGGGGAGTCTCGGTGGATGGTGATGAATTAGGAAGCGTCGCGGTGGCTGATCTGGGGACCAGGGAAGCGTTGGAACTTCGGGGCAGGGGAGGGTGGAGCAGGGGGAATGCGGGCGTGAAGACAGGAGGGCCGGTCCTTTTGTTCCACTGGTGTCGAGCGAGCGGAAGAGCCCGCTTCCCCTCCCTCTCCTTTGACCGCCGCATGCCCGAAAGCCATCGTCGCGACGGAGGAGGGTGGCACCTGCAGTTCTCCGGTCCTCCCTTGTTTCCCTGTTTGCCTTCGGATCCGGCCCATCCAAACAGGAGCGCGTCCTGCACGTGCCTTCCCCAGCGTCAGCTGCAGAGCTGAGCCTTGCGAGTCACTGATTGGACATGAAGAGCTCCTGCGGTTTCTTGTTACCAAATCATTGACGATCCTGTTGTATCAACCGCACCGAACCCTTTGGGGTCAGATCGCAAGGAAGTTCTCCTGTGCAAGCCCCAGAGAAATGCTCTGGCACTGCTCCTCTTCAGTTCGATGGAGTTTGTGTAGGAGGACCCCCCCCACACACACACACACACACTCACACCGCACACAGAGGTTGAAGCCCGGAGCTCATTCATTATTGTGCGGAAAACGTGGCTCTCGAGTCAGGGGACTGAATACTTGGTCCCATTAGAGTCTTCTCTTCAGTTTGATTCCATATGTGTTTTTAGTTATGAAACTGTAACATCTCTGTTGTTTTTCTTTATAAGGCATTTCTGGTTTTATATATACACTAGTGTTGGAGAGCATATTCTGTCAATGTGCATTCCTGTATTTGCACGTGCATACATAAATCTATAGCTCCACTGGCTTGTGCATTATGCCCACGTACATTTTCATTTTTACAGTGTGCATAGTTTTTCTTCTATGTTTGTTTAGTAATCTTAAATTTGGGCATAAATCTTGAGGGAGAGAACCGAAGTCCAGATTTGAGCTTTACATTAGATTCATCTAAAGCATTTCAGTTACTTCATTCTTAGTGGGAATCATTAACCTGTAAGGTTGCAAGGAGAAGCACCAGTTTTACTTCTAAAATATCTTCGCAGAATGTGAAGTTAAATAGCCTCAGGACACTCCCTTACCTTAAATTTCCACTCATATAAATATATTCCCCCAGCTACTTAAATATTCATGAAACCCATTTGCAAGGTGTGTAAGTCACCTGATCCAATACATTGTTTCAGAACAATGGCTGATCATTTCAAGTGTATTTCTGTCTTTTGTGTGATCTCTGTCTGTTTCGATCCAGACAATAGGTGTAAAAAAAATGTTATTTACTCTAGAGGATCCTGCCAGTATTTTTTGTAGTTATCGCTTTTAAAAATATTTGAAGATAGCAGATTTTTGTTCTATTTTGGAGACATCTATAAGAATAATCCTTGTAAATGGTTAGTGAGTAATCAGTAAACAAATAACAGCTCTCCTTTTTTCAAAACATTAGCCCTGTATCATCTATCATATTGATGACCCAGAAACTACCGTTGTGTCTATGATCAACTGTTGCAGGGGCATCAAAATAGGTTAATTTTTTGTCAAGTCTTGTAATGTAGAAACACACTACTAAAATAAACAGCATTGGAATTTAAAGTGCATTAAATACATGGCCATACCGTATTATTTTAATTGAGGGGAGGGCTAATTACAGGTATGTGCCTTGATGGTGCTCAGCAGATAGTTCCACCAGGTGGGCCAGGACTGAAAAGGCCCTAGTCGAGGACAGCCAGATATCTTTGGGGCTAAGGATCACCAGCAGGTTACTATCCAAGGAGCAGAATGCTCTCCCAAGGACATACCAGAGGTTTACCACAGATATGTCAGTTCCTGAACACGCAAGCCCAGAACCTTGAACTTGTCTTGGTATTCCACTGGAAGCCAGTGCAGCTGGTGCAGCACAGGCTGTTTATGTGCCATCTGTGACGTTCCCATCAGAACTCGTTCTGCAACATTCTGGATTAGCTGGAGCTTCCGGGTCAGTCTCCAGGCCAGGCCAGTGTAAAGCGAGTTACAGTAGTCTAGCCTGGAGGTGAACATTGCATGGATTACCGTGCCTAGGTCAGGGTGTGACAGGAAAGGAGCCAATAGCCGAAGCTGGCACAGATGGAAAAATGCCATCCTGGAGACATGCGTGATTTGGGCCTCCATATTCAGGCCCAAACTCTTGACAGACTGCACTGGTGTCAATAACGCCCTGTCAAGAGCAGGAAGTCTATGCCCCAGCCTTGAAGCCCCCACCCCAGTCACAGAACCTTCATCTTTGTTGGATTCAGTCTCAACCTGCTCTTTTGAAACCACCTCACCATGGTCTCCAAGCTTGTGGCCAAATTTTGCGGGATGGTATCTGGGTGGTTGTCCAGTAACAGATACAGCTGGGTATCATCAGCATACTGGTGCTACCCAAGCCTAAAACTCCATGCCAGCTGGGTGAGGGGGTGCTTGTAGATGTTAAATAACATCGGGGAGAGAAGTGCTCCCTGAGGGACCCCACACATTAACAGGTATCTGGAGGACATATTCTCTCCCAGAGCCACCCTCTGTCCCTGGTCATGGAGAAAAAAGGTAAGCCATTGAAGGGCCACCCGACGAACTTCCACACTGGTGAGGTAGTGGGTCAGAAGGTTTTAGTCGACTGTGTCGAATGCTGCTGTAAGCAAGCCCATAGCTACAGTGAGGCATTTCACTGTTTTGCCCCCTCAAATGTGAGGCACGCCCCACAACAGCTGCTACTCTTCTCCTCCTCCCCTCCCCTCTCCCCTCTCCTGTGACATTAAAAGGGCCTTCCAGCTATTGGTGGGAGCACGGCCCACCGGTCAGCTAGAGGGCCCTTTAAATCTTGCAGCCCCCGTCTCCCTCCTCTCCTCCAAGATTTTAAGTGCCCCCCAGCTGATCAGCGGGCCCTTTAAATCTTGCAGGAGGGGAGGGAGAGGGGCGGCCGCACACCTTCCTTGAACTCCAAGTGGCGATTTTGCCACTTGGAGTTCAAGCACAGGCAGCCCCCACTATAAAAACAAGCAGGGGCTGCCCGCTCCCGAACTTCAAGTGGTGAAATCGCAGCTTGGAGTTCAGGGAAGGTGTGTGGCTGCCCCTCCCCCCTCCTCCCCCTCCCCTGCTGCCCCACAAAATTTTCCCATGCCCCACCAACCCAAAATTTTTGGCTACAGGGCGGGCTGTAAGATCTAATAACAACAGCAGTGCCAACCGACCTCAATCCAGCTGTCTGCAGAGATTGTCAGGATGATCAGCACTGTCTTTATCCCATGGCTGGGGCAGAAGCCAGAATGGAATGGATCCAATGCTGATTTGTCATCCAGGAATCCCTGGAACTGCTCGGCCACCACTTTCTCAATTACCTTACCCAGGAATGATAAATTCAAAACTGGACAGTAATTGGCAGAAAAAGAAGGATCCAAAGGGTTTTGGGTTTTTTTTAAAGAACAGTACAACCACAGTCCATCAGTGGGCCCTGTATCCTCTCATCACCGGATTTGACCAGCCATGAGGGACACGGACCCAGGAGGCACATGGTCGGTCTGACGGCACCCAGGATCCTATCAACATCAGCAGAGGAAAGCAGATTGGAGGTATCAAAAACTAAATCCAAAGGCGTCCAAGGGGCCTCCATTTCTCATACTATCAATATTGGCAGGTAGGTCACGGTGTGTTAGGAGCTGCGGTGGCTCAAGTGGTTAAGACGCTGAACTGCTGGCTGTGGAAGGTCGGTAGTTCAGCAGTTCAAGACCTGAGTTGCCACATGACGGAGTGAGCTCCCGTCTCTAGTCCCAGCTCCTGCCAACCTAGCAGTTCGAAAGCAAGAAATTGCAAGTAGATAAATAGGGACCACTTCAGTGGGAAGGTAACAACGTTCCGTGCGCCTTGGGGTTTAGTCATGCCGGCCACATGACCACGGAAACGTCTTCGGACAGCGCTGGCTCTTCAGCTTTGAAACGGAGATGAGCACCGCAACCCTAGAGTCGGATTCGACTGGCTTTCGAGCAAGGGAACCTTTACCGTTACCTTTAGGTCACAGTGTAACAGCAACACTTTATCTGCAAAAAATCTTGCAAATGCCTCGCAGCTGATAGCTCAATTCCTAGTATTTTGGGCCCCCCTTCATAAGGGATGTCAAAGACCTAATCACCATAAACAGTTGTGCTGGGTATTAGCTAGCGGATGCAATAGAGGTGGAGAAGAATTCATTCTTCACAGCCTTCACCACCACCTCATAGGATTTCATAAACATCCTAGAAGATGTTCTTGCAGCTTTGTCGCGATCCCACCGCCAAACTCGCTCAAGTTGTCTGAGTATGGCTTCATTGCACTCTATTACTAGCATCTGAATGTGTGGACATGCTCTTCTGGTGAGATGAGAGTTCTGTGTGGGATGTGTTATAACTGTGGTAGGAAGACATATCTGGATGTTGCTGACACATGGAGTAAGGTGGAGAGAGAATTCCTTGCCAAACTCTCTTGGGATACATTCCTAAGCCTGGGCAGAATCTATGCTTAGATGTAAGACCCATAAAGTGGAGTTTCCTTCCAGAACGGCATATGTAGTCTTGTGGTATAGAACTTGATGGTAGGAATCCCACAATTTCAGTTAGCCCTTGTATCTAGCCCCTGTAGCTGGGTCTTTTAGAAGGATGTAATCAGATTTTAATGTTTACCACTATACTGTGAAAACCTTCATCTGGGGATATGGTGCTGTTATTTGAAAGAGCAGCTACCCTCATGGTTTGCAAACTGTACCAGGTGCATAATGTGAGGTCAGCCTTAGCTAAGCTGATCATGTGAGGGCCAAATGGGTCAATCAAGTGAGAAAAGGTTACAGCGGGAAATGATGAATAGGCTGCAAGGCTGTGAATTTGTCTAGAAATGCATTCTATAATCAAACTCACCACATTTGAAAGTGTCAATCAGAAGATGACCAGCTCCTGAAGTAGACTGTACTGGGTTTTTGCAAAACTGCATATGTACAGAGACGGTGCCAATTCAAACTGATCAGTGGCCATTAGCATCATTACGGAATACACTGAAGGGCAGGAATTTATTGAAACGCAGCATTTATTGATGACTGGGTTATCTGATCTGTGAATAATCTAATTCTTTAAACAATTGCCTGCTGAGGGGAACAATTCTGCAGACAGGACAGGGGTGGGGGCAGATAATAGAACTCAATCAGGCTGTGTGAAAATGTGCATGTACAAAAAGCCAGTTATGCTGTGCTGCATGGTAGGGAAAG
>NW_015161951.1:1289679-1341529 GCF_001447785.1 Gekko japonicus | reverse complement strand
TGAACCGCTTGTTTAAAAAAAAATCAGGTCTTGCCCTGACCTGGATAGCCCAGGCAAGCCCAATCTTGTCAGATCTTGGAAACTAAGCAGGGCCAACCCTGGCAAGTATTTGGATGGGAAACCTCCAGAGAATATGAGGGCTATCAAGTCACTTTCTGAACGTCCTCTGTGCCCCAGTAGGGGTCACTGGAGGTCACCATGACTTTCAGGAACATACACACACACACAAATGCAAAAATCCCGCCCCCTCAAAATCAGGTCTCTGTTTGCAGCTGACAAATGGGATGCAAACCAAACTAAAGTGTGTTTGAGCATTCCTAGTACTTGAATACTCTGCTCTGTAATAAAGACCTATTGCCAAACTGTAGGAAAACCTGAAGTCTGTCCACAAAAGAGGCTCTGCGACTGGCAGAAATTTTTTCTGGCATATGGATGGAGAGACAGAGGAAGTTTGTACCTGGTGAATGTCTGTCTGCTGTAGTGCTGTGCTTTCAGAGCTTCCTATGGAAAGAGATGTAATCAATGTTCCCTCAGCGGTAGAGACTTGTGAGCAAAAATTCTACTTTGTGAGCTCCTGGCATTAAAGTTGTGAGCAAGCGATTCAGCTACTGCATAAATTAGTCTGCTCTGGAGCCATCCTTCCTGAGCAAAGACAAAAATGTGTGAGCCGGAGGCTAAAAACTGTGACCTGGCTCACACAAACTCAGCTTAGAGGGAACACTGGATGTAATCCCAATTATACACTTTCCAGCATTTTGTTGTTCAGTCGCACAGTTGAGTCTGACTCTTCGCGACCCCATGGACCAGATCACGGCAGGCCTTCCTGTCTTCCGCTGTCCTCTGAAGCATTACTGAAATAAAATACTAATTTATTTGGAAAAGGCAGAGAAAATAAAAGCCAAAATCTTTTTAGTTTTCAGATATGTGATGCTAAACTGGGGGTGCCCTCACTTTGAGCTTAAATATTGCTTGTGAAATGGTTGTCAGATAAAAGAATGACTTTCCAGCTGAAGTATGCCTATTCCTATCCCACAGCACTACCCATATTCTCAGAGGCAATTTCAATAAAGCCAGAGCTACGGGGATTGTCACATTTTTTTACTACCAAGACTGTCAACATTCCCCTGTACACTGAAAGCAGTTTCAGAACACATGTAGTTACAAGTGGAAACAAGAGGCTCAGGGGAGATGTAGCAACCTGGCCAGCACTTTCAACCCACTTTCAATGCACTTCAGCGATCGTTTGCAGGTGGATTTTGCTATATCACATGGTAAAATCCAGTTGCAAAGTGCACTGACAGTGGATTAAAAGTGCATTATTCAGCATGTGTGAAACCACCCATTTGTTTCACTCAGTGGTAAGCAACCCCTATCCACATCATTCTTAGCGTTATTGGACCCAGTTCATCAGATTGAGAGTGTTGTGCCATTACTTTCAATGGGACCTAGTCATGACTAGTTTTGGTTGAATGGGGCTATTGACCTAGGCCCTTTCTGCACTCTCCTTTTAATCTATATTCACCATGGTGTCCTCCAAGCAATTCTGCACTAAAATCAAATTCAACCTTCTTTTTAATCGAGGTTCCCCCCCCCGTTCTGCACTAAAATCAAGTTCGACCTTCTTTTTATTCTGCCCCCCCCCCATTCTGCATTACATTACCTTCCTTCAGAGCCAGTTTGGTGTAGTGGTTAGGAGCATGGATTCTAATCTGGGAGAATCGGGTTTGATTCCCTACTCCTCCACATGCAGCTGCTGGTGTGATCATGGGTCAGTCACAAGTTCTCTCTGAGCTGTTCTCTCATGAGCAGTCCTCAAAAGAGCTCTCACAGCCCCATCTACCTCACAGGGTGTCTGTTGTGGGGAGGGGAGGGGAAGGGAAGGAGATTGTAAGCCGCTCTGAGACTCCTTTGGGTAATGAAGGGTGGGATATAAATCCAATCGCTTCTTCTTCTTCAGTGGTCAGCCCGGTTTCAGCATGCTGTTGCCCCAGGTTATTTGGATGCTGTTTTGCCATGGACTTAAATTGCCTTGACTCAAACACTGAGAAAATCCGGAGTGGCAGGCAAATGCGGATTGGAACCTAATCAGATTTAAAGCAACATCATAACTGAAGCTATTAGCCACAGTGAATAAGGCAGAAGTAGAATTATGATGCTGGTTATGTAGGCCTCTATATTGTAGATCCAAGACCTGGGCTGCAGTAACACATACTAAATAATCCATTTTCAATCCACTTTCAGTGCACTTTCCAACTGGATTTTACTGTGTGAACTGGCAAAATCCAGTTGGAAAGTGGATTGAAAGTCAATTGTTTAGTGTGTGTGATTGCAGCCAAATCTACATAATCACTGTACAGAATGAAAAGTACAAGGTTCGGTACATCAGGACTCGGACCATGACATAGGAGAAGACGCGTTTATTGGTACTTCACACATGGAACAAAAGCTAACGGCCGGGTGGCCAACTTTATACATTTGGGGAGGGACGCCCCTTGGTTCTATTGGCGGGTTTAAACTTCCTGCCAATGTCCCTATTGGCTCCTTACTGGAAATTCAGGAGCCTGGTCCCTATTGTCCTTGGGATCGAAGCTTTGCTGCCCCTGTCTGGTGCCTGGCAGTGGTCTGAGGACATAACACCCCTCCCCCCATAGTTCAGTCCCTACCTATGTAATGTAGTCTTTCAGATAGGTGGGGGGCCTGCGTTCCCTGAGAGATCACCTGGGGGCTGGCACCGGGTCTGTGGTGGTCCTTTCGGGCTGAGGAGTGGAGACTGGATTCTGGGTTGGCTGTTGCAGTTGTTGCTGTGGCAGCGAGGACTCCGGTTCTACTGCTGCCTGTCTTGGTTCACTCTGGAGTCCCCCCCCCCCCCCCCCGCTCAGGGTTGTAGGTTGCTCTTCGGTCACCGAGGTGTGGGTCTTGGGTCTGGTTGGTATTGGAGATGGTCCTCTGGCTTCAGGGGTTTGTCACCATCATAGGTGGTCAACATGTTTCCTCAGGAGTCTGTAACCTTCTGTTGCGACCTCATATGACACTGGGCCAGTGGGTTTAACGATCCGGCCAGCTACCCATGGAGGTCCCGTCCCAAAGTTTTTAAAATAGACGGGTGCTGCCTAGAGGCTGGCAACACTAAGGGGAGGGCCAGACCTGTAGGTTTGAGGGGTAGGGCCTGTGGAGGGCAGGTTTGGTGTGCAGAGGGAGCTCAGCAGGGTATAAAACCACAGAGTCCATTGCCCAAAGCAGCCATTTTTCTCTGGAGAACTGATCTTGGAGATCTCCAGGTGCTGCCTGGAGGCTGGCAACACTAAGGGAAGGGCCAGACCTGTAGGTTTGAGGAATAGAGCCTGGGGAGGGCAGGGTTTGGTGGAGTCCACTGCCCAAAGCAGGCATTGTAATAGCTGGGAAATTTTCTGTAGGGGAAAAGATGTTCTGTGGCTGGGGAACACGGTGATTTCTGGGAGATTTCCAGGCCCCACAGGGAGATTGGCAAATCCAGTGACCATTTAAGGGAAGATTGGAATATGTATTTTGGTAACTCCAGTGACCGTTTGACAGAAGACTGGGATATGAATTTTACCTCAGGACACATTCAGTGACTCCCAACAGCCAGAACCAAAGTGTTTAGAATGTTAGGGAAAGGCCAATCAGGCCACATATGCAAATAACCTCTGTGTTCTGACTGGCTATTGGGGGGAGAGGAACAGCAAACTGTTTAGAATATTGGAGGCAAGACTCAGGCAAGGCAGCCAGTGGATAGGGACAGCTTCTGTGTGACAGATCACGGAGCGAACTGATTTTGGAGTGAATGGAATCTTGCCACCCCAGATCAGCTTTATTATATAAGGAGAGATATGGGGCTGCCTTTGAAGACAATTCAAAAACTCTACCTGGTACAAAATATGGCAGCTCATCTGTTATCTGGGGCTGGCCAATGGCACAATGCCACTCCTATCCTGAGGTCCCTTCACTGGCTGCCAAATAGTTTCTCAGTCCAACATAAGGTGTTGGTGCTTTAAAGCCCTGGTTTCTTCTAGAGGCTAATCTTTATTTCTGCACACAGTGCAAAATAGTTCTATAGCAATACCTAGTGAAGGATGACTGGCATTAAAACACAGCTTATTAAATGCAGTGAATGCAAGGTGAGGGTTTGGAAACAGAGCACAAGACAGGGCCCTGGGATACAGGGGCTGATCAGGGAATGATATCCCTGTTAATGGATACCAAGTCACATCAGGTCAAATAGTCTCAGAAGTGCTGAGCTTGAAACTGCATGGACTACTTTGAACCTCTTTGTACATGGATTTTGCCATTGTAAATACAAATCTGTAGGGGGGAGAGCTGTCTTGCTAAAGTAGTCTTATGAAGGCTATTAGGAAGAGCATTGCTTCTGTCTACTTTTCTTTACTGTCTACTTCTAAGGGTCCATACTGTCTATAAAATGCAAACCATAGACTCATACATCCTTAATTTGCTATAGGGCTGTGCAGGAATGAAGAGGGCCCTTAACCCTTCAACCTCCACTAAGTTTCACTTTTGGAAACTAAGCTGTCTGCTTTGTATTACTATTTTAGAGTGGGGGGAGTAGACATGTGCATTTAAAGGACATGTATTTTCTTTTTCACAATGCTAATCACAGAGGAGGGGAGCTAATTTCAAAGAATGAGGCTGAAAAGTTAAAAAAAAACCCCTCCTTCCAGTCAAATCAAAGCTGCACACGCCTGTAATTTGCATTTTATGAAAGTGTGATCTTCATCCAGTCTGTGTGAGCCCTGACTCTGCAGAGTACCTGATGTCTCAAATGGAGGTCCTTCCAGGGGCCTTCTGCTACCTCAGACGCTTGAAGTAGAAATGCCACAGACTGAATCAGAGAGTTGACACTTGAATGCATGGGCTTTTCTTTTTTTTTTCTTTTTTTAAATCCCCAGAGGGATATTTTTTATTTTGCAAATACTACAAAAACTACAAAGAAATATTAGGAAAGGGACTACAACTAAGGAGAAAGGAAAGCAAAACACACTAAACTAAAACCCCAAGAGGAGGAGATCTTTTCACTGTTAGTAAAAATGTTAGTACCATAAGTGTTAATGTCACAATATACTTGTAGAGTTCTTGCTTATAACAATTCACTATTTATATGTGAAAAGCATGGGCTTTTCTGTTGCATCATAGAAAACCAGTATTCAAATTTATGAGAAATTATTCCTACAATCTGTTCCTCAAATGTGTGTTCAACACACAACATCTCATCTAATTATCAATGACTCCCTGGGATCTCAGGCATTTTCCCAGCCACAAATGGAACACGTGACCTTCTGTGTGACAGTGAACTATGGACCTCTCCCCCATGCTGCAAAAAAGTTTCCATCCTCCTGAAATATGCATAGCTAATTATTTGCTGCAGATCTTCAGCAACAAATTCAACCTCTCTCTCTCTCTCTCTCTCTCTCTCTCTCTCTCTCTTTCTCTCTCTCTCTTTCCATTTAAGAACAATTGGAATCAGCCATGTTTATCTTGAGGAAATAATAACTACAGGGGGGAAAGTGGATAGAGGAGGATTTTATAGTGTGCTAATAATTCATTAGACAGTTTAATGCCATTTAAATTTGCCAATCCGTTTAATTTGTAGTCTATTGGTCTCCTTTGTAACTGCTGCTGATAGCCTTATATATATACTGGTTCAACCAAACCTGTATGTTTACTTAAGGAATTTACCTGGTAACCTGCATTTTAATTCCTTGGTCAAGCCTTATTTATGCAAAATATCAATGATTATAATAAAAGAGGACGTGAAGATGTGACCCACCGTCTGTTCTCATCCCTGAAAATTAAAGCCTTTTACCGTAGGGTGAATCATTATCCCATTATGATTCCCCTGTGATGAAAGGCCCTCATGTATTTCCTCAATTACCCACCTACTTCATTCAAATGTCAGTTTGCTGCCATCTCCCACCTATTTGATTCATCACAGGCAGTGGAAAACGAAGATTTTCACTAGCATTTCCCCATTGTCTGAAACTTCAACTTGGGCTTCCCACCATCAGCCCAAAATCTCTTGTAATTCCCTACATTGCTTTGACCCTTACAACCCCAAACCTACTTTTGTATACAGGAGTTTTCAAATCACTCTTTCTGCTGTAATTCTCTTCTCTGGCAGTTGCTGAATCCTTTCTCTCTCAAAGTCCTTAATCAATGTATCAGCTTGGCTTTAAAGGATCCCTCTAATTCACTCTGTCCTACAGAATGTCCCATTCGGTGGCTCCTCATGTATCTCAGTTCAGTGGGAGCTTTTCCCATTCCATTGGAATATATCACATGAATTATCTTTCCATTCTGCTTTTAATAAAAAAGCCCATCCCTAAATCTGAGGATAAGGCAAAAATCATCTTTGGGTCAGTAATGAGGTGATCAGCAGCAAAATGTCTTTGAGCCAAGATGGTGAGCTGGAGCACTTGGTGCTCACTGACAATTTAGATATAGTGGGTATCTCAGAAATATGGTGGAACTAGAAATAAGGCCCGTTGTGGAAATAAATACAACGGGATCTAGAAAGAGGCTCTGGGAGAGATGTAAACAAGAATAAAACGAAGCTTATTTGCAAAAATATGACGAAACAAAAACAAGTGGAACTACAAAATTTGGTACAATGTGAAGTGGTAAAGAAGACGAAATACTTAGGCATTGAGTTAACTGCAAAGAATATAGACTTATATAAGAACAATTATGAAAAACTATGGGCTAAGTTAACCCAAGACTTTAAGAAATGGGACAAAATGAACTTGTCACTGATGGGAAGAATTTCAGTTATAAAAATGAATGTCCTACCACGTTTGATGTTCCTGTTCCAAACAATACCAATACTTAGTAAGACAGATTTGCTGCAAAGGTGGCAACAAGAACAAGGGAGTGCATTTTAGGCAGGCAAGAAACCGAGAATTAAGATGAAAATACTTTGTGATGCCAAGGACAGAGGTGGACTACAGCTACCAAATCTCAGATTATATTATGAAGCGGTTTGTATGACCTGGTTGAAGCAATGGGTGAAATTAGAAAATGATAAGCTATTGGGGCTAGAAGGTCATGATTGTAGATTTGGTTGGCATGCATATTTATGGTATGACAAAACAAAAATGGATAGCTTTTTTAAGCATCATGTGGTAAGAAAAGCATTATTTGTGGTATGGATGAGATATAAAAAATATTTTGGTGATGTAAGGCCACTTTGGATTGTACCAGTGGAAGTGTTAACATCTTACTCAAGACGTAGAGACAAAGATTGGTTGCTGTATAAAGACATAATAAAAAAAGAGGGAACAGAATGGGTAATGAAAAAGCAGAATGAAATTGAATATGAATATGAATGGTTGAAATACATGCAGATCTCTGACCTTTTTAGGTCAGACAAAAGAAATTATGGTTTTAGAGAGGAAAAAAATGAAATGGAAAAGGTATGGGAGAGTGGAGGGGGAAAAGATATCTCTAAAATGTATAAAGTGTTGTTAAAATGGTATACAGAAGATGAGACTGTGAAAGAGCAAATGTTAAAATGGGCAATAAATATGAATAAGGAAATTGACATAGAAACCTGGGAATATTTGTGGAAAAATGCTATTAAAATATCACCCTGTACCAATGTTAGAGAGAATTGTTACAAAATGATGTATAGGTGGTATATGACCCCAAAGAAAATTGCAAATATGAACCAGAATATGTCAAATAAATGTTGGAAATGTAAAAAACATGAGGGCTCATTTTACCATATGTGGTGGACTTGTGAAAAAGCTACACTCTTTTGGACAAAAGTCCACAAAGAAATGCAAAAAATACTTAAGTGCTCTTTCAAGAAAGCGCCTGAAATTCTGCTTTTGGGACTAAAAATGGAAGAAGTTAACTCGACTAAAAGGACTTTATTCTGGTACCTTATTACAACAGCGAGGATGATTTATGCACAATTTTGGAAGACTGAGAAAGTACCAGAAATCGAAGACTGGATACAAAAAGTTCTGTTCATGGCAGAAATGGATAAAATTACAAAGAAGTTGAATAATCAAGAAGACAACGTGTTTTTTCAAGAATGGAATGACTTTAAAATATATCTGGAAAAGAACTGGGATGTAAAACAAAACTTAATATGTTTAGATCAATATTAAGTCAAATGATGTTATCTTGTGGTTGGATGATAACAAATGATGTGTTAATGATATAATGAAATTTGTAAGAAGGGGGAGAAGCATTGCGGGAAGCCACTGGAGGGAGGGGAGGAAGGGAATGAGGTAAACAATGGACTGAATGATTTAATCTTATATGTTATGTTCCTAAGAAAATAAAAATTTGTTTACCAAAAAAAAAAAACTAAGGGAGTGCATTTTAGAATTAGAACTTTGGCACCCACTATTCAATTATATATAAGGAGAGATGGGGAAAATCCATGAAATACAGTCATGCATGGGTATAAGCTCTGTAGGTAGGACAGGGAGGGATGGGTTGGGGGAGCTGTTGAATTGTATATCAATGAGGACATAGAATCAAATGAGTTAGAAAATATTAGGGAAATTAGCTCCCCAAGAGGTGGAAATATGGGGCCTTATGGGTTACTTAAAAGTGTGGAGGGGTGCTATCACTCACCTGATCAAACCCTTGAGGCTGATCTTGAGATAAAGAAGGAAATAAGGGAGGTGACTAAAGCAAATAATGTAATGGTACTGGGAAACTTTGGCTATCCTCAGATTGACTGGGTAAACATGTCCTTTAGTCATGCTGTAGAAATGGGATTCCTAAACATCATAAATGATTCTGTCCTGGACCAGTTGGTCACAGAGTCACTTAGAGGGATAGTGAATTTGGACTTGGTTCTGAGTAAGGCCCAAAACATGGTAAAAGATATAGAGATTGTTACACCAGTTGGGAACAGTGACCCCAATGCTATTAAGTTCAGCCTTCATGCAAACGGAAAGATGCCACTAACAATTCCTGACAAACTGTAACAATTCTATAAAAATCCTCCTCCCCCCGTAACTTTTAGCAGGAAACCCAGCAAAACGGGGCTTTATTTATTATTTGTTTGTTTGGATTTTTAGCCCGCTCTTCCCTGTGGTTAAATGATCAATTGGAGATGGTCAGATGTCTGGCCACAAAGGTAGGTTCAGGTGCGTTATCTGCTATTAGTCTGAAGCAGCAGAACAAAGTTTGAGTCCGGTTTTATTCTACGTATAAGCTTTTCTGTGCATGCACACTTGTCAACCCTTCTTCAGTACTCTGTTCCATATGTTATGTCTTGGAGACAAGGGCTGCAGTCACACTGGCGGCTTGGCATGATATGGTGGCACCTCTGATTGTATTGTATTCAAAGTGTAGTGGAGGATTTCATCCAGACAGCACATCCTGTGGCAGGTTATCCGTGCAGCCGTCCCATGGGGGAGCATTCACATTAATGATGTACTTCAACCGCGGGATGAGCTATAAGGGTGGGTTTTATTTAAATGCAGGTGGGTGGGTGTGCATATGTGCTCATATGCTATGCTATGCACCACAGGAGAGTTCAGACATCGGAAAACCCAGAGGGAACCGCAAACAATCAGTGAATACCAGACTTTCCCATGCATCTGTTTATTCTGCTTCCATTGTGGAACAGCATGAGCTGCTGACGACTGCACCATATGAGGCAGATGTCCTCTTCTGGAGGGGCCCATTTATTCCACTCAGGTAATGCCATTATAGTGCCAGAAACTGCGCATGTGACCACAGCCAAGGTTTCTCCACCTTGTGAGGCTTGGCAGGCTGGAACTCGGGTTGCTAAGACTTGATGGTTTTTGGCAAAGACCAAGTTTACTGGTTCTTGGAGCTGGATACAAACTATGGGGTTTGCCTTTGATGGTTGGCGGGCCAGCTCTGCCTTCTAGGACATTGGTCCCTCCATAGGATGGGTTGGTTGTGGTAAAACCTGACCATCATTGAGTGAATGGAAGGGTGATCCAGTGTGCTGGTTTGACAGGGTGCTGGAATGCAGGGATACTGCATGACTACAAAGGCTATGTTATCTTTGCTTCTGCACTGTGGGGTTGTCATTATTATTCTCCTTTGCAAGGCAGTTGTTACTGTTCCTAAATTAGCATAAGGGAGCCAGAAGGGGGGAAGGCACCTCCACCAGGACTTTGCAAATGATAGAAAATGGGTCCTGGCCCAATGTTCCTATGCATATCCTTTTAACAGAATTTGGGCTGGTGTTGAGCCTCATGTATATGGACTGAAAACAATCTACAATGGGCAGGAGGTCTCTATTTGTCTACTTTGCCTCCTGCTAAGAGCTAGGACATACACATAAACAGAAAAAAGAGAAGATGAGGTTGAAACAGTAGTCAGGCTTCTTCCTGGTGAAGGCATTTTATTAAAGGAACACTTACAAGATAGAAGGAGTTAACTCAGAAAGGAAAAGATGGAAAACACTATAGATTAGTAATTTCCAGTCGTTCCACAACTAGGAATTTGCTGCTCTAGTTCTGTGCTAGTTGCATTAGAATGAAAAAATAGCAATAAAAGTGTCAAAGAAGTGGAAGCCTCCTCTTGCTCTTTAAATCAAAGTGGGTTATTTATTATTTGAATGGCCCCTGATTAAAAAACCTACTATGGTAACAGAATAAGTTTGTCCTGGAGACACAATTCCTCTGTGCGTGCACAGAGCTGTCCCTTCCTGACTCTAGAAGCCAGGTTGAGGAGTCTGGTAATGCAAATTAGGGTCTTTATAAGACTGTAGAATGCCCTGACCTAGATAGCCCAGTTTCTGAAACTAGGCAGGGTCAGCCCTGGTTAGTACTTGGAGAGCATCAAGGAAGCCCAGGGTTGTTACTCAGAAGCAGGGAATGGCAAATCCTCTGAAAGTCTCTTGCCTTGAAAACACTACAGGGTCACCATAAATCTGCTGTGACTTGATGGTAAACCCCCAAAAAGGACTGTAGAATAGCTCAATAGAGAAAGTACCAAAATAAATTTTAAAACAGTGGGGTTTTTTCTTCCAAAAAGTTATCCATTGCAAATTAGAGGCTGAAATGGACAAAAGAATTGAGAATAAAATGTATAACAAAATTTTCTTTGCATTGGGAGGGTGACTTGGCCTAACACTTCCCATCCTCCATAGGTTCAGAAAAAGAAAATTTTTAAAAAGCCTTAAAGTAAAAGATATAATACAGGAGAGAAGGCAAGAAGCCTCTAGATAAAAATCTTAACCATAAAAAGGGGGTTATCTGCTGTGGGGAGGCCTCATGGTACCTCATTATACAACATAAAACAAAGATATAATGCACACACAGAGATATATGTGATCAAAAGGAAAAAGTGGATGCATGTTTCCTGAACTGCTAAAATACTTTGTTAGGTGTTTCACTTCTATGGAAATGCCTTTGTCCAAAGTCTTGCAGTAACCATTAGCCATTCCTTTTCTTAGGGCATTTCTATAGTGAAAGAATACTACCAGTGAAGGAGTGGGGAGAAAAGAAAGTAGAATCTCTGGAAAAAGACATTTTACAAAGATACTCCCCACATACACCCATATTCAGTGGTACTCTGAAGAAATGCATTTTTTTCCTGGCAGGTTTGAAATGAGCGAAATCTCCACATTGTGTTTTAAATGCCCCCCTCCCCCAGGCAGAAAACCAGCTGGGGGTAGGGATTCTCCCTCTAAGGTGTGGAGTATTGTGAGCAACAATTCTACTTTGTGAGCTACTGGCATTAAAGTTGTGAGTGAGTGATTTGGCTACTGTATAAATTAGTTTGTTCTGGAGCCATCCTTCCTGAAATCAGTCATAAGAACATAAGAGATGCCAATGTTGGATCAGGCCAAAGGCCCATCCAGTCCAACACTCTGTATCACACAGTGGCCAGAAATACCAGTGCCATCAGGAGGTCCACCAGTGGGGCCAGGACATTAGAAGCCCTCCCACTGTTGACCCCCCCCCCAAGCACCAAGAAGACAGAGCATCACTTGCCCCAGAGCCCCTAGCTATACCTTGTGGCTAATAGACACTGATGGACCTCTGCTCCATATGCTTATCTAATTCCCTTTTGAAGCCGTCCATGCTTGTAGCCGCCTACATTTTTTGTAGACAAAAATGTGTAAGCCGGAGGCTAAATAACTATGAGCTAGTTCACACTAACTCAGCTTAGAGGGAACACTGGTAGGGAGTCAGTGCACCTGCTTTCCAGCTTACCTTCACACAAATGTGAAATATATCTAGCAGGAAATATTTCTGCTCTCCCCCCTCCCCAAGCAGTAAACTGAGCTGGAGGAGTTGAATGCTAGAGAGTCTTCAGGAAGGAGATACCTGGAGATCTCCAGGAAAAGCCTCTTTGACCTGGTATGATCGGGTCAGTGGGTGGAGAAACAGATATGATCAAAGGTAATTTCTTAGAAAAAGAGCTGCAGGAGCTCATTAGCATATCGAATAGGCTATTAGCATAATAGCTCATTAGTATATGCCACACCCCCTAACATCACCGGAAGTGATGTCAGAAGAGGAAGCAAAAAGGGGGGAGGCATTTTTAAAAGTCTCCCCTTCCCCAGGTGGGCTGGGGGGGGGGGAAGTGAAGCGAGAAGGGATTTAAACTTTAAACTCCTCTCTTTTTATTTTCAGTCCTTTTATCTGTTCGTTGTTTCTCATCATATCATTCAATGTCGCTAATATGAAAATAAATAATAGCGGCTATAGAGGCATCCTTGTCTTGTCCCCTTTTGTATTTCTATGCTCTCCGTCATGTCTCCATTGATCATAACTTTTGCCTGTTGTTCCTTATATAAAGCTGTTATAATAGAAAAAAACCTTGGCCCACAGTTCCAAGTTTACAATTTTTGGCTCATAAATTCCCAGGAGACATTATCAAATGCTTTCTCCGGGTCTAGGAATACTAATGCTAGTTGTTTTTCCGGGTGCTTTTCGTAGTATTCTAAGACATTAATAATAGTTCTTATATTATTTTTAATCTGTCTTTTCGGAAGGAATCCTGCTTGACCTTGATGAATTGTTTGTAATAGTACTCTTTTTAATCTAGAGGCTAATATATTCGTAAAGATTTTGTAGTTGGCATTCAACAGTGAGATGGGACGGTAATTTTTTATTTCTTTATCATCTGTTTTTGGTTTATGAATTAGCGTGATAAGAGCATCATTCCAAAAGTCCAGAGTCTTTTCTTCTTTAATTATATTATGTAATAAATTTTTCAATTGGGTAAATATCTGTTCCTCGAATACTTGGTATACTTCCGCCGGTAGTCCATCCGGGCCTGGAGGTTTTTTCTTTTTATGTTTTTTAATTGCTTCTGATATTTCACATGGAGAAATGGGATCATTTAAAATTTTCTTTTGCGTATCGTTGAATTTCTAATTATTATTTTGCATTAGAAATTTTTCTATTTGTTGTTTATCCTAGGTATTGAGGTCTGTAGAACTCAGCCCCCCTAAATCCAATCCTCACCAAACTTGGAGGACTGGTGGAAGAGAGTCATTTGGAGACTCACTGTGAGTTTGGCACCTCTAGCCCACGGGGGGGGGGGCTGTTCTACTGCATCACAAGCCTCACAAAATGAACCAGCTTGGTAAACAGGAAGGTTTATGAAGGTTCATGGTTCATGAGACCCCATGAACCAGGACAAATGTCCATTTTCCTGGTCCATGCCCATTTCTAATGATGACCTTCTTGTATGGTCTATCCTGAGTTCCAAGATTTGATCTAACATCTCATAAGGGTGTGCATATTCTTAGAAATAAACAATTTTTTTTTTAAGTTAAAGATTCATTAAGAAAAAGAATAGTAGCAAGGGGAATTAACAAACTGGATGCAGAGTTTGAAATATGTACACACATACACTCTAACTAAATGTTCTACAGATCCTAAGTTCTACTGAATCCTAACCTAAGCAAATGGTACTAATATATAACATAGTGTGGGGAAAGGAGAAATGGGGAAGGGAAATATATGAACCTGGTCCAGTGGTTGAAGTCCAGCGATGTTTGTCAGTGAGAAGCAATGTGGGACAGGGTGAGGTGGAGGAGTTGATCATAATCTTCATAGGCATTGGGAAGAAGGGTTGATGCAGAGTCACACACACATTCCCCACTACGCATTTTTACATGGGTGTTTTGGAGTCATTTGCTGGAGCCTAGTATTGAGGTGGGAACCAATAGCTGGAAGAAAAAGCTGGGATTCTTGGGCTAATTATACCCCAAAAGTGTAAAAATAGAGAGGGAAATAAGATACTTCAAAATGGATTGGATTGGAGTCACACGTTTTAAACCTCATTGGCTGATCAGTGAGATAACCTATCTCTCAAGGAGGTTGATGCTTTTTTAATGAAGTTTTATGGTCTAAATGGAATAACAAGCTTAGTTTATATGGTCACCATTTGTTTGGATTGAATTCGTGAAAACATAGAACAAAGTTTGAGTCCAGCAGCACCTTTAAGACTAACAGAGTTTTATTCAAGGTAAAGCTTTTGTGTGCATGCACACTTCTTCAGATACAATTAAATGGAAGTTTCCAGTCCACAAATATAGGTAGAGAGTGAGCAGTAAATTACCACACAACATAATGAAAGTGTTTAATAGATTCAAGGATCAAACAGGAATAACAAGCTTAGTTCATATGGTTGCCATTTGTTTGGGTTTAATTCTGGGGGAGAACATAAGCGAAGGAAATAAATATCTCAAAATTGGAAATTGATGGGCAGGTATAGTGAAGGAAATATATACATCAGCACCTGAGATTGATGAGTTGATGTGTTATCCCTAATTCACAGACTGATCCTGTTAGTATTTGTGGAATGATGAACTTCATTGAGACTCTGTTATTACCTTTGAATGGGGTGGGGGGATGAGCTCACTTACATTTGTCTTCTCTCAATTGTGGTGGTCTTACATCTTCTCTCTGCGGTGGCGTGCTTCAGAATGTAGTGTTTCCCTTCTGCCCCTATATTATCATATATCATACCTACTGTTCCAAACTTCAGTAGAGGCCAAATTAAGAAATAAAATTAAAAGGATTCATAGCCTTTTTGGAGGACTGGTGAAGAGATCCCAGCTAAGTTCTTAAGTGCTGATTTGAAAGCCTGCTCATGAGGTAATACCAGCAACTCTTGTGCTTCATCTTCCTTGCCCATTATATAGACTCTGTGCTTTATCCCACACCAGTGGTGATCAGGGGGACTGTGAATTCACAGAATCATGTCCCTCCTCCTTGCTAAAACACAATTAAACAGCTTATGGCAGAACGGGCCTGCTGCACCCTGCAGGCCCTGTTCAACCTTGCCTTCCAAGGTTCTCCCAACACCTGGGGAGGCTTTTCTTTCTCTCTCGGGTAACCCATCATCTAACCTTTGTAGGAATTGTCCGCTGGGTGGGTCAGGACTCCCAGCTTCCCTTCCAAGATCTGAGACCTTACCTCTGTGTGTCCCGCTGTCCACCACCTGGTCACCATGGGGACAGTATACTGCCTTCTCCCCTGGAGGAAAAGCCACTTGCTGCCTGCCTTCCCTCTAGCACCCCTTTTAAAATAGCATGTCCAAGGCAGTGGGGGTCCATGTGGTACAGATACTTTAAGTTATAAAGTATTTATTAAAAATAAAATTTTCACAAGCGTACTTTAGCACGGCACCAGATTGAGCAAGAGATTCCAAAAGAAATGGGTAAAACACAAATCCTCTGTCCTTCTCTCTATAAATGCCCTATCTGATGTTAAAATAGGACAGGCTCCTAAAGCTTAGGAAGTCACAGATCTCTACATAGTTACCTTTACCTTTAAGCTTTCTGTAGCTCTCTGGGGCAGCACATGGTCAAAATGGCTGCCTCCTCAGTTAAGAGTTCTGTCTGCTCTCATGGACTCCACATCAACCAAACAGACCTTCCTCCTTGCTCCCCTGAGTTTTTTTCACCTCTCTTTCCCCCCCCCACTGACTATGTCAGAGAAGCATTTCCTAGAGCTTCTTCCTGGAGATTATCCCTGGAACTTCTCTAGTCTAAAGTTCTCCAAATCTCTATTCCCTACTTGGAAAAGGGGAGAGAACTTGACCCACCCATTATCTCCCCTGCTAGGTCTATTAGCATTTATATGAAAATAATCTGGAAAGCAATTGGACTGACTTCTCCCCTTCCAGCCTGTTCTCTGCCCAGAGGGGGGGAAACTTTTAAAACTCAGACTGGAGGTTTTGCTCATTTCAAATCTTCAAAGAAAAAATACATTTCTTCACTCAGCTATTGAAGAACACCTTCAGGCCTTCCCAGTGTGAATCCCGTGTTGAAGACAGTTGGGGTTAGTCATGAGCAGAAATTCAGCTCTGAAACAATTCATATATTTATTGAACAGCACCATGAATGGAGATGTGAATAGAGTACAGAGTAATGGGACTGCCAGTCCTCTTATTATAGCAAGGATTGTGGATTGTGAAACTAGGTACATGGTGCATGGTTAGGGGAGGAGACATCTGCAGCAGTTCATATTAAGGCACAGAATCTACCTTCCATGGTTCCCTGTTGCGGGTTCATTGTCCCTGTGCCTACAATTGGAGGAAACTCAGATCTGGGTTAATTTTTGTGCCTGCAGTACCTGCAAAGATTTTGAGCAAACCATTGTGTTAGCAAGATGCTGCAAGAGTATTTGTCCTCCTCCTGAACTATTGATATAAAATGTTACCTTTTATCAAGAGTTCTCATAAAGTCCCCTCCCCGGTGTTCATGTGCGTGTTCTGTGTAAAATATGGGCCTAGAGTAGTGTAGCCCCATGCTGTTCACCCAGTCATCTTCGCAAAAGTTTGAGGTTATACTGTGTATAAAAGAGGTATCATTGGTATGTCACTAAGATCTTAAATGGTGCTGTATCAGGAGGCAGGCGGCTAAACTTCATTTTCCACTCCCTTTTAATTTGGTGTGAGAGCTTATATTTATGGCACATCTTTTGCTGGTCTAGCAGTACAGTGGTGTCAGGGGCAGGAAATGGCTTAGTTTACCAACTGAGCCCCACTGCTTCTCAATAGGTTTTGATGGAAGCCATTTGTGGCCAAGTTGCACTAGTGCCAGGTCTCCAACAGCACATCAGCAGCAGGATGCTACACTTGTTGCCCTGGTGCAGGGTTTTCTGCCATTTTAAACGACAAGCATAGGTTCAGAAGGAAATGACAAGCATAGGTTCAGAAGGTTCTTTTTTTCTTCTCTGTCTGGGTTTCTCTGCTGCTCTTGTCAACTTCAAAAAGCTCTCGTCAGCCCCTGCCACACGGCAGGGGAAAAGCCTCTTAAGGCGCGGCTTTTAAAAGCCGCGCCAACGTTGAGACGCCGCGGCGGGATCCCATGGATCCCCTGGCCGCTGCGCCTTTTCTCCCCGGCGCGATCAAACGCCAGGGAGAAAACCCAGTTCGGACGCCTAGCCGGCCGAACTGCGCATGTCGGAGCATGCGCAGTTCGGCTCCGGCCCGGGGTTGTGCCGGCGCAAGGACGCGCCGGCGATCAAACGCCCGGTTTGCCGCGGCGCGTCCATTTGAACCACCAAAGTAGGTGGTTCAGTTTGCGCCGGCTTATCCCTGGAAAGGGACAGTTCGGGTACGGAAGCCGGACGCTTCCCAGATGTTGTGGTGTGATCGCGCCGGTTTGATCCAGCCCCGAACTGTCCCGCTCCCGGACCAAATCAGCAAGTGTGAACGGGACCGTCATTTTCCAGAGGGTTCTTCCCCTCCTTTGCTGGTGTTTCTTTGTGTTCCCATTTCCTTGCACAGAGCTTGTAAAATCCCCCCCAGCTTAGATTTCTTGTGACACTGTGCTTTAAGATGAATCAGTCCTATTAAGCTTGCATTGCCACAGTGATACTGGATTCTGCTGAGCATTCTGTACACTGAACTGGTTGTGCTGGGCTTGCAACCCCCCCCCCCCTTGGATTTCTTATAACAATCTGCTTTGAGATTGATCAGTCCCTTTAAGCTTGCATTGCCTCAGTGGTCCTGGATTTTACTGGGCATTGTGTACACTGAACTGGTTGTACTGGGCTTGAAAAATGTCCCTCCTTCAGTTTGTACTGCAGGGATTCTGTGGTTTGACATTAGTCCTCTTTTGCTTGCACTGCTGAAGTTACAGGAGTCTATGGAAGGGCTCATGAATAAGCCAATGGCACCAAACTAACAGGGAAACTTCCACCACCCCTTTTGTTTTGAAGTTTGGTAAACATCTTGATCGAGCAGAGACAGTCTGTCTAGAAATGTATCAATTCACGGACCTCCACAAACAGATCCAAAATTCTTGGAAAGTTTGTGCTGGTTGACCAATCACAAACTTGGCCAAAATTCATGACAAACTTATGAGCCAGTTTGTGCCTATCCCTGTTTTCCTGGCATATCCCTGATAATGGTTACTCACCCTTCTTCTAGTGTTTTGTTTATGTGTTTTTGAATTATTTTACAATTTTAACTGTATTTTAAATTGTTTTAATATTTTATTTTTTTAATGTTTGCTTTGTATCCTGATTGGGTGGAAAGGGAGCATAAAGATGCTTTAGATAAATTAAAAATATTATAATTGCACCCTCCCCCAGGCGGCATCTGATTAGGGGACTCTCTCATCACTACGGATATCCAATGGATTGTAGTTTCTCTGAAAGAGACCTTTTCCATTTTGAGTTAGTGCAAGACCCAGTAATTGATCCTGTGTATCCATGCATAAGCTTCCAGAGAAAATAGCCCACTTCAAGACACAAAACTGCATTCAGAACACAGTGGGGAACCGCAAGTATGGCTCTTAGAAATTTAGTCTGAATGATTTCAAGAGGTCTATAGTTGGCATCAGTGTTCCCTCTAAGCTGAGTTAGTGTGAGCTAGCTCACAGTTTTTTAGCCTCTGGCTCACACATTTTTGTTTTCGCTCAGGAAGGATGGCTTCAGAGCAAACTAATTTATGCAGCAGCCAAATCACTCGCTCGCAACTTTAATGCCAGTAGCTCACAAAGTAGAATTTTTGCTCACAAGACTCCACAGCTTAGAGGGAGCATTGGTTGGCATATGTATGTAACTTGGACCCGTCAGCCCCATACCCAGGATTTTTCCCGTTGGGCACCAGGGGTGCTAATTAAAATTAATTCAAACTAAATTTAATTACATTAACAGAGCAGGAGAGGGAGTGGGGGGAGGGAGAGGACTTTTAGTGGAAGAATCTACACAGACCCACAAAAACTTTGTTGGTCTGAAACTTTGTTGGTGCCCAATCCTTTCCCCAGCAGTATGCAGGGTGGATGGGTGGGCGGGATCCAACATTGATGTCACCTGCTGGGGTTGCTGCTGTTGTGGCTGGCTGGGCTGGCTGGGAACATGTAGCACATGATGGGAGTGGCTGTAGTGACCCAGCCTGACTCGGGATGCTGCAGGAGGCAAAGGCAGTAAGAGAGGCCTGGTTGTGGTGGGGCAGGGGCTGGATCCAGAGGGAGGCATTGGCGGCTTCTCTCAGCTGGCTGCTGAGGCATGGACTGACCCGGAGCAGGTTCTACAGCAAGCAAGAAAACAAGCTCCACAGAGGGCGATCTGCCCTGCAGATTGAAGAATCGAGGAGATGGTTAGTTGCAAGCACTTCGGGCCAGCACGGTGGCAGCGCGGCACAGGCCAGTGCAGCTACCTCTCCAAAAATCAGAGTTAAAGGGGGAGATTGGGGTGGGGGCTCTAGGAATTGAATAGGAGGCACTGTGTGCTGTGCCCCTCTGCTGGCTACAGCAACTGTATAATAACCTGGCTGCAAAGACATAGATATCAGAAGGGACATATTGACCTCCTCTGGTACAGAAAAAAGCTTTCATAGAATTTCCCCCTCATGTCTCTGGGCATTCACAACCACATTCTTAATGTGATTGTGCCAAGACACAGAAGAATGAAAAACTACACTTAAGTATTTGAAACATGTCACCTGCTCAACAGCATTAACCACCCATTTATGCTTGGTGGTGGTGGAAAGTACTGTCAAGTCACAGACAACTTACCTGTAGGGTTTTCAAGGCAAGAGATGTCCAGAGATGGTTTGCTATTGCCTGTCTCTGCATAGCAACCCTGGACTTCCTTAGTTGTCTCTCATCCAAATATTTTTTTTCAAAAACTTTTATTTTGGATATAACATATTCAACATTAAATTACATTTGTTTAATTCCAAATCCGTTTCTCTTATCTCCTCCCCCCCTTTTGGTGGCTTCCCGCAATGCTTCTCCCTGCCCACCCATTTTCATTTTACGTTTCAAGGTAACAATCTTACTTTATACAATTCGAACCTTTCTATATTTCAACCCTTAATAGTTATCCAAACAAAGTAAAGTATTTTTAACGTCCCAGTTATTTTCTAAATATTCTTTAAAATCTTTCCATTCTTCAAAAAATTCTTTGTCTTCTTTATTATTCAGTTTCTTTGTTAATTTATCCATTTCTGCCATAAATAGCACTTTCTGTATCCATTCCCATTTGTCAGGTATTCTGTCCTGCTTCCAAGATTGTGCATAAGTCATTCTCGCCGTGGTGATTAAATACCACAACAAAGTCCTTTTTGCTACATTTACTTCTTCCATCTTTAGACCTAAAAGTAATATCTCCGGTTCTTTTTTAAAGGTACATTTCAAAAAATTTTGCATCTCATCATGAACATCTGTCCAAAAAGTCACAGCTTTATCACAAGTCCACCACATATTATAAAAAGAGCCTTCTTTTTTTTTTTACATCTCCAACATTTGTTAGACATATTTTCATTCATAATTGCTATCTTTTTTGGAGTCATATACCACCTTTCTCTCATTCAAATATTAACCAGGGCCAACCCTGCTTAGGTTCTGAGGTCTGCCAAGAGAGAATAGAACCTATGAGGATTAGCCTCAGGCCCTTGGTCTGCTCTCCTAAGGAGGATGGAGGTCCTTGCCATTCCAAGGATACCAGCAAAATCTTTGCCTCTGCCTAAAAGTGCAAAGATGTGTGTAGGAAATGTGGCAAGGATGTGGAAACCCCTGCCTCTGTTTTCTCCCTGCCTATCCCTCAGCTATCTCCCATTTGTTGCAAGCAATACATTTGTTCACTCCTGCAGCCAGACTAAAGTGCAATCACTGGAAAGGCTCCAGCCAAAAGTGCCCTGATTTCTATAGAATGTGGGCCCTCCTCAAGCTAGGGAGCTAGAAGAAAATGCTGTGTATGGCAACACCAGTTAGAGAGGGCAATGTGCATGATGAGTATGCACTAGGGTTGCCAACTCTGTGTTGAGAAATTCTTGGAGATTTGTGGGTGGAACCTGGGGAGGGCAGGATTTGGGGACGGGAGAGACATCAGTAGGGTATAATGCATTAGATCCCCCCCTCCAAAGCTGCCATTTTTAACCACTCCAAATAAAGCCCTAGTCTCTCATCCAGCCACTAGTGGTGGCTGAAAAGCTATTAAAGGCCAGACTCTACCAAGTTCTGCTCACAGATAGAACAAGACCAAATGTTACAAACTTGCTGGTTTGGTCCAAATATCACCATGTCTGTTTTGTTCCTCCCTTGTCAGAAATGAACCCAGCATGCTCTCTTCCTTGTCTTGTGATTTTCCTGTAAAAACACCCGGGTTTCTCAACATTGTATGCACATTTGCCTGTAAAAAGGTGTAAAAACAGAGTGTCTGAATGTGTCCATGGTAGGGTTGCCAGATGGTTTCAGCAAAAATACTGGACACACTTAATAAAAATTTCTTGACCTTCCCATACACACACACACACACACACACACACACACACACTTACACATGTACACACATGATAAAAAAGAAAAAAGCCCTGCACCTGTAATAGCAGCTTACATGTGGAAGTGAGTCATTAAAGCTTTCAGTGGCAAAGATGTAAGTAAGATCCTATTAAGCCTCTGTTAATGGGATGAGACATTTTTCTCCAGGCAGTTGGCAGCCCTAACCAGGATCTACCAAGTCCTAGTGTATGCTAATCATTACTATACCATCACTCCCCCTCCACCACAATTTAGTACATTCAAGTACAGGGATTTCTGAGGTTTCAATGGTTGTGCAGCATAGCACCTGAGGGCACACTTTAAACAAAATGCTAGTTGTGCACTGTCACATGTCTGAGCTCTTCTGTCCTGCCAACATCACATTAAATCACACCTAATATCTTCTCTTCCTTCCTTCTAATCTCTCCTATATTATAATCCTGTTTTGGGGTGGCAAGATTCTATCCTCTCCCTCAGCCATTGGCCCGTCAACCACCACTCAAGAGTACTTGCGTGCCATTGGCTGGGTGCTGGGTCTGCTCCTCTTCCCCGCCCACTTCCCCTTTAGCCACAGTGCCCTGTCAGAATGACTGGCAAACGGCTTTCTCTCTTGATGAAGACGCTTCTCTTGCTTGCCTCCCGTGTAGGACTAACTTCTCTCAGTGGCTGTTGGTAGGTGTCACAAAATGGCAGTTACCTGCGTTTGTAAGACGGCTGTGGTTCTTTGTTTAAAATGTTCCCCAATAAGGTTTAATGGAGCTGTAGTTCCAGAGAGGGGCCTGCAGGGGTATCACTCACTGGGTTGAATGGGGCTTCCACATCTGCTGGCCTGCAGTTCCCAGCTGCCCCAAGGCCGAAAAGTGGGGAAAAACAGGGACTGTCCCAAGGCAGTCTACGTCCCTGGGAGCAGCAGAAATTCAGCCACTCCACAGGGGCTGGACTGGGGAATGAATGGAAGTTTCCCTGTTCTCTTGGGCATGAGAGAGAGGCTGAAGTACAGGTGAGCCCACAACCTCCAGAGGTAGAGAGTATTCTGTGTAGGGACAGAGGATCGCGTTTAACCCCTGTTGGTTTATGCCCTGTTGGTTCATAGTGTGTGCTTACTCCTAGAATGTATGTGTGCTCCATATCTGTGTAAATAGTTAAATAAATTCTTTAATTTGGGCTAATAATCTGTGTTGTGCTCTGACCACATAGTCTCCCCTGCTCTGCACAATAACAAAGGGAGGGGGTAGCCCAGGGAAGCAAGGAAAGGCCAGATCCTTAGGTTGCCAACTTTCCAGGGATCCCCCAAAGATTGGGGATTCCATCTCCAAATAGGGAGATTCGGCCAGAGGGGTCTCACTGTTCCTCTAATAAGGCAGTGATGATTCCGTGAGTGATGGCAGCGAACTTAAGGAATGAGATACGCCTACGGGACAAGGGTGGGAGGCGAACAGCTGAGTTGTAAACTGGAGCCCATTTCGCCATGGTAGGCAGCCAAGCTTGGTTCAGACAAAGCAAGGAAACCCTTCACAGGCCTTTGTAAGGGATACCTGGTGATCTTCAGACTCCACCTGGAGGTTGGCTGCCCTAGGCATAGCAGTCAGTGCTTCAGAGCAGGGTCTGCTAGATCCAGGTTCTTGCTGTAGAAGCTGAGTGGGTGATTTTGGACCAGTCACAGACTTTCAGCCTAACCTACCTCACAGGGTTGTTGTGCAAGTCAAAATGGGGAAGAGGAGAATGATGTAAACTGCTTTGGTCCCCATTGCAGAGAAAGACTACTTTTATCCTGGGAAACCATTGTTGCCAATCTCCAGGTGAGGGCTGGAGATCACTCAGAATTACAACTGCTCTCCAGATGGCAGAGCTCAGTTCCCCTGGAGAAAATGGTGGACTCTGTGGCAGTCAGGTCTTCAGAGCACGGGAAATGGTGGACTCTGTGGCAGTCAGGGCTTCAGAGCATGGAAGAGGCTGCAGGTGTGTGAGGGGGAAATGGAAAGCTGAAGAAAGAGGGGGAATTCAAGGTAAGTTGATGATAGGCTGGGAAGGCGATACGGTTGCCAACTCCAGGTGGGAGATTCCTGGAGTTTTGAGGGATGTAACCTGGAGAGGGTGAGGTTTGAGGAGGGGTGGGACCTCAGACAGGTACAATGACATAGACTCCACCCTCCAAACCAGCCATTTATTCCTGGGTAACAATTGTTACCAATCTCCAGGTGAGGGCTGGAGATCACTGAAAATTACAACTGCTCTTCAGGTAAAGATCAGTTCCTCTGGAGAAAATGGTGGACTGTGTCATTATATCCTGCTGAGGTCACCACAGCACATTGACGCTGAGGGCCCAAGGCATTGGCACTCTCCCTGGGCCTCTTTCTAGAGCTTGTTGTATTTATTTCCACAATGGGCCTTATTCCTAGTAGCATAAGAAATATAAGTTGTTAATCAAGAAGTTGCAATATGAGGGTGGGTACGTAGTCATACTAATCCATATAAGGGTTTTGTAAGTATTCATCAATAATACATGTGATGTGCTTTGTACTTGCTAAAGCATTGTGTGTATGCTAAGGTGTTTATTATTAATAATTAATTTATATTATTATAAAAGAATAATTAGAATTGCATTTATTAGAAAAAAGTAATTAGATCCTTCTTGTTTGTTTATTTGTTTTATGAACCTGGCACAGTCATTTCACCTGTTACCAAGCACACATAGATGTCTCTTATATGCTTTCTTTCTATGTGCTGGGACATTAGAGATAAAGGTAGTATGCCTATCACAATGACCCTTATAACGGTTTTCCAGTTTAAGCACTTCGCTGCTCAGACGCATCCCGTCTCGCTCTGATGGAGATGTGCCGAGATCCGGCTGACAGGAGGAGGACGAGTTCGTCCCGGACCTCCCTGGGGTCTCTGTAGGGGTCTCTGTAGGAGACTTCCAGCCTGGGGAGCTAAGAAGAGGAATTGAGGCTCACCTTCTTCCCTGAAAGGTACCATCGCCGCGGAGCCAGTATGGTGCCCAGAGACGACTGCCGGAGCAAGCGATCACGATCAAATTTTTAAAATGCTTCCAAAAGATCTCCAAGGCTACAAATTGTGAGTTAAGCAAAGCTCAGGTTTTAAAAAGCGAACTGAATCTTGGTAGTAATTGGAAGTGCCTAAGTTTGAAGCGCTGGAGGAGAGGAATTCAAGCACCCCCCCTTTTGAGTAAACTTTGAAAACAGTTTTAAATTGGAAATAAAAAGAGTTTGGGCTAAAATAAACACATAAGAAGTTAAGCAAATGCAAAAACTGCCAACTATATACAAAGCAGATTTACATAGTATAACTTTAGCCTTGTTTTGGAAAACTTACTTGTTGATATTTTGGCTGGGAGAGGACGGAGGGCGGCGGAAAAAAACCTGGTGACCGGAAATAACATACCAACGACTCCCTCCCAGAACCAGGAAGTAACTACAGACTTCTCTTCACTGTTAGCAAATGCACTGCACCCCCTAATGGAGTAGATGACTAACCTCAACACTAAGCTGGACAATGTCCAAAAACAACTGAATTAAATGGATAAAAGAACCTCAGCAACTGAGAAAACATTGAAAAAGATGGAAAAAAAGACTGAGAGCATTAACAAAAGAGTGGATGAAGCAGAGAAGGAAAGATCCTCTGATAAAACGCAACTAATACAGCTCCAGCTGGAAAGATCCATGTATGTTCTACATTTCCATGGGATCCCCGAAGAGAAGAACGAGGATTTAAAAAAACTTTTGGTTGTCGCCTTGGCCCCATTAATGGATTATAAACAAGAAGATTTAATAAAAGAGATGGACATGGCTTATAGGACTTATCCGGACTTTATAAAGAAAAACAAACTCCCAGAGGAAATCTATCTAAAATTCACGAAACGATCTACCAGAGAACTGGTGCTAAAGTCAACAATAGGAAAATCCTTAAAAATCAAGAATGAAGATGTAAAAAATGGTAGAATCCCATTGTTGTTGTTGTTCAGTCGCACAGTCGAGTCCGACTCTTTGCGACCCCATGGACCAGCTCCCGCCAGGCCCACCAGAATGCCATACAGTCCACTATTCAAAGTAGCCATTTTCTTCAGGGGAGCTGACCTCTGTAAGCTGGAGATCAGTTGTAAAAGCGGGAGATCTCCAGGCCCCACCTGGAGGCTGGTAACCCTACGGTTAGTGCACAGAGAACAGAGTTTATGAGGCAGATCTTAACTGGTCATCTGGAAAATATGAGAAGAGGCAGTCCTTCAGATACCCTGGCCTCATCATTTACATCTTTAAAGGGAAAAAAAAGAAGCACTTTGAATTGTGGCTGGAAACAAAAGGGCAGCCAGTGCAGATTTTTCTACACCAGGGTAATACAATCCCTACTGCCCCTGACAGTAGCCTGGCTGCTGCATGTTTCCAGACCAATTTGAGCCGAATGAGCTGAAGTTCCCCAAACCATTTTGAAAGTTATCCCACACAAAGTGCATAATGGTATTTGGATTTATCAGAGTGTGGATCACCGTGGCCAGATCAGATTGTGCAAAACAGCACTGTTGCCCGACCTCTCCACCAGCACCGGCATGAAAAGGCTTCCGCTCGGGCTCATAAGACTTATTTTTCACATCAATGTGTGACATGCTCCAGCTGACATAAAGAAAATAAAAGCAAATTTCAATGAATAATAAAACATGCAAAATCAATAAGAACATAGATCAACATAATAAAATAGTAGAAGCATGGCTTTAACAAGCTACAACAAGCCCCAGATTAGATCATTAGATGCAGAGACAGCCAGTGAGCTCCGTTTTAGCAACAAACTGCTGAAGATTTACCATTCCACCACAAAAGAACCCTTGGGTGACTAAATGATGGATAATGGTGGGTATACTACAAAACTGTGTTAGTTGCTACACAGGGGTAGTTTGTGTGTCTGCGCGTGTGTGCATGTGTGTGTGCTTGCGAGCCTGGAAGTCATGGTGATTTCTAGTGACCCCTAGTGGGGCTAGAAGGTTTCGGAGAAGTGGCTTTGATATCACCTGCCTCTGTGTCCCGGCCCTGGTATTCCTTGGAGGTCACCCTTCCAAGTACTTGCCAGGGTTGGCCCTGACTAGCTTCCCAAATCTGATGAGATCAGGCTTGCCTGGGCTATCCAGGTCAAGGCAACCATTTATTTTTTTTGATGCATTTTAAATACCAATAAACCCCTCCAGTCTTTCTGTCAGTGAGAATGAAAGAGGACCTTTAGTAAACCCAAAGGTCTTGACGTTTGTGAGGCTGATAGATGGTTTTCATACCAGTGACTACCTGAATCAACAGCCAATACACGCTCTCTCTAACTTGTCTTTAAAAAAATTGTTGGTTTTTTTTTTTAAAATTGTCCAATGGAAACCAAAACAGCTTTATTCCTGCTGTCATGTGGCCTCAGACCAGGGCCTTATGTGTAAGGGCTGCCTTCCCAGGATTCTCCCTGGCCACCTGCACTACATAAAGTCACCTAAATAGTTTATATAGTGCTTAGCCCATGCCTTTTCCTACAGCTCTGTGCCCTCCCATATTAAAGGTCCTTCCCTCCTCTTTTAAGACCCTTTAGCCACCTTGGGGTCTTCAGGATGTTGTTTGATTACTGACTGAATGCACCTCCTCTGGCTCAATCTCTCGTCTTCTGGTGGCTTCTCCCCAGCCTGGAATTGGCTTTGCTGGTGCCTCAGGTTTTTCACAGCCTCCTACCCCCTCTCTTGGCTGGCCTCCGTTAATCTTCCTAGTCCCAGCCAATGTTCCCTCTAAGCTGTAGAGTCCTGTGAGCAAAAATTCTACTTTGTGAGCTACTGGCATTAAAGTTGTGAGCAGGTGATTTCGCTGCTGCATAAATTAGTTTGCTCTGGAGCCCTCCTTCCTGAGCCAAGACAAAAATCTGTGAGCCGGAGACTAAAAAACTGTGAGCTAGCTCACACTAACTCAGCTTAGAGGGAACACTGGTCCCAGCCTCTTCTGCAGCTTCGGGAGCCTCCCTGGCTTCACTGTCAGCCTCCTCAGCCTCTCTCTGCTGTTGCTCCTCCCTCTTCATCTCCCTACATGCCAGACTTTAAATCTCAAGGTCTGATGGCTGAGCCTTGTTCTTGCAGCAGCAGCAGCGGTGTGTCAATTCTGCTGGCTTGCCAGCCACACCTATTAATCATCCCTCACTCCCCAATACACCTGATAGTTTGGTGCCAGATAACCAACATCCATCCCATTTGCAGACACAAATATTGCACTTCACATTGGGGGTGGGGGGTGCCATGCATCACCAAGTTGATCTTCACACTTGACAAACTATTTTTGGTTCACAGGCTGCTATCCTGGGAGAAGACTCAGATCAGGTAGAATAAAATGCACGTTGCAAATGCAGCTGTATATGGAGAAAGATTAAGGACTCTATTTAACTGCAATACCTCCCTTGGTTCATGCCTTGCTGGGGAGGGGGGACGACACTAGTTTACACACCCAACACCCATAATCACACTCACTTTTAAATAAAATCTGCCTGGTGTTCCTGCTGATATGAGTCAGGTTGTTGTTAGATGTATGAGAACATGACACAGATTTTAATAATATGGGGATGTGATGCTTGTGAAAAAACGAACTGGGCAAGGCTGATCAGCAAAAGGTATACCAAAGGATAAGATGGGCTTTTTATATTATTGGAGGACCACAGGAGGATTCTGTGGATGGATTAGGGCCATATAAATACTTGTGTCTGTCAGAAGACAGAAAAGGGTAAGCAGGGTGATGATATTAGTTTTGTGCTACAGAGACACAATTTTGTCTCAAAACACTAATGCAGGGGTTGGAGGATGGCATTTGCAGGCAGCAATTGATGAATGGGAGAAGGATCGGAATCCTTCCCTTGTCCACCGATTCTCTCTTGCAAATGCAGGGCTTAATCGGTTTTCTCCTCAGCTCAGCTCTCTAACAGGAAACAATCCTGGTGTGGGGTAAATGGGGACTCAGCAAGCATGACAGAGAGGGGCAAGGTTCCTCCCATTTACTGGGTGCTGCTTGGAACTGCACGTGTATCACTTCAGCAAATGTAGGTTTGGAAACACATATCGGCTGAGGTAATGTTTCATATTGGCCTGTTAGGGGCAATATATGGCTGCCTACCATAGTATGCCCATTAAAGACAGGAGAACAAACTCGAGTTTACTCAGACAGTAGAAGTACAAAGGACAAAGAGTAAGAGGGAACAGACAAGGCCCTGACACAATAACAAACAGGGGGCTTGAGCATTTCCAGGGAGTGGGGCAGTGTTGGGGTTACTAACATCCAGTGAGGCCTGGAGTTCTCTCAGAATTCCATCTCATATCCACACTACAGAGCAGGGATGCCAGTCCCCAGGTGGGGGCAGGGGATTCCACGAGTTTTAGGGCTGCTCCCAGATGCCGGCCAGCTGGCCGGCAGGGGGGGACTTGCCCTGCAAGCGGTGATCTCTTGGGTTACAGGGCAAGCATGCGTGGAGCCTGCTCTTTTGAAGCAGGGGGCACTTGTGCCTGCCCTGCAAGCAGCGAACTCATAGCTTGCAGGGTAGGCACAGATGGTCCCCACTTTCCCCCAACCAGGTTACCTTTAAATGGTTGGAGGAAGCAGGGGGCATTCCCCCTGCCAGGGGGGAAATAGGACCTGGCCACCCTACTACAGAAATCAGTCCCCCTGGAGAACATGGTAGTTTCAGAGGGTACATTCTATGGCATTATACCCAACCAAGAAAGGAGATGAATAGCAACTAAAGCTACTGCTGAAATCCATAAGGTCAATGTTTGCAAATTGGGTTTGGGATTTTCATGGGAGGAGGACTGAAAACTGTTGACCTGGTTAAGCCTCCAGTGGTGTTCCATGCCACACAAGATGGCCTCCAGGCCTCAGTACTCCATGAGCAAACTGCAGTGTACTCTGTATATCTAGTGCCCTTTAGTAGTCTGGACAGAATATTTTCTGCCACCTAATCCTGTTTCAGGGTGCCTCTGGACAGTAATTTATGCTGCACAGGACTCAGGGAAGTCATGAACTCATATGCGAAGAGCCTGCAGTAGCAGAGATTATGGGAACTACAACTCTCATGCCCCCACCACTACACGTTCATGGAAGCCTTCAAGCTCTTCGTGCATCCTTTGTGGCATAAAGTGGATGCTCCTCTGTAACCACCACCTAGCATTGCCAACTCTAATTTGGGAACTTCCCAGAGATTCAGAGGCAGAGACTGGGGAGGGAGGGGTTTGATGAGGGGAGGAGCCTCAGCAAGGTATAATGCCATTGAGCCCACCCTCCAAACAAGCCATTTTCTCCAGTGGAACCGATCACTGTAGTCTGGAGATCAGTTGTAATTCCAGGAGATCTCTAAGCCACACCTAAAATTTCATGACCTTACCACCACCCCTTTGAAAAATAATACAAAATGGAGAGGGGTGGCATGGCACATGCGCACCATGCTGGCATCACAGTGCCTGGAGGCCTCCAGTTCTTCAACCTTCCCAATGACATCCCTGTAGGCCTCTGAGCAGAGACAATCCTTACAAATATACAGACGGAACAGATGGAAAAGGGAGCAAACAGGATTCTAGCACCATTCATAAGAACATAAGAAGAGCCCTGCTGGATCAGATCAGTAGCCCATCTAGTCCAGCCTCCTCTCTCATACAGTGGCCAGCCAGTTACTCTGGAGAGCCAACAACAGGGTGTAGTTGTTCCCTCCTGGCACTAATATTCATAGGTTTGCAGCCTCTAAATATGAAGGTTCCCAGTGGTCACCATGGCTAATAGCCACTGATAGACCTATCCCACCTCCCAAAGCAACATCAGTCCAGCATCCCAGTATCTTGACAAGTTGCTATTGCCAGCCAGATTATTCTTCACTGTTTTTTGAAGGAAACTTGAAAGTCATTATTCTGTCTTTCCCCCACCCCATATCTGTCTCCAATAAAAACTTTTTCTTTCAACCTATCCAGGTTGTGCACCTGCTCAATGTTCAGTCCACTATTACATTAAAAAAAACCAACACCCTGGGCCATTGCCATCAGGAAATGGGCATCTTCAATAAGACTTGCATGTATGTCTTTGAATAAATGGAAGGTGAAAGACAGCTGTAAAGCAAGGCCTTTAGTATAATAATGAAAATTCCCATTATGACCTGTACAAAAGTTTGATACAGAAGCCAGAGCCATCACCTATAAAACAATACAGAAGCTGAACTCATCGAACACTAAATGCTCACCATCACCAGTCTTGCTTCTTGTAGCTCCTATGTTTGTCTTGGAGAGCTTCTATCTATGTCCAGACCAAATTCAAGCTTTTTAAAAATATGACATGATCACAATATAAAGCAATAAATCACAGCAGGTCCGGGTGTTGCTGAGTTATTACATTTAAACCCTTCCATGGAGAATTCAATAAACAAGGGTTCCTAGAAGACGTATCCCTAAAATCCAAAATGGTCAACTCATCCTAAGCTCACTTCTGGACAGAGAAAGAGACCAGCTGGGAGAAGAGCAGCTAATTTCCTTGGAAGCCGCTGCTCCTTTCACAGAAACTTGAGTCGCAGGCTTCAGCAGGTACCAGTGGTCAACAGTACTATGCAGAGCTTCATCTGCTGATTTCTGTCAATTAAGTTGCAGTCAATGCCAGAGGAGCAGGCTGGGTTGTAGTTTTGGGTCAGTTGACAACCATGGCTGCAAGAAAGTTTGCAATGGTACTTGCTAGCCCTGCTTCTGTCCTTGTTACAGAATCCTTCCCCAGAGAGTTTCATGCCATGGTAAGAAATGGCAGATGAAGGTGCAGCAGCTTCATTGCTACATGGCAGGCACAGGGATAGCACAGGGACTGGTCCAGTAAGAAAAGGAGCAGCCACACAAGGTGCTCCACAGCTTTTGAAAGCAATCAGGTGTAACTCCTTCCCCTCCCAGATTTCTGGAAAGGTAGAAGAGTTATTCATGGAAGCAATGTCCTAATAACACTTAGAAGTCCCCATCTTCTCAGTGCTTATACATTCATGAATTAAAAATAATCCTCCCTTTTAAAAAGCCATAATAGAAAGTTCCTAATATAATTCCAGGTCATCAAGGAAAATGGGAGAGAAAATTCAGATTTAAATACTTTTTGAACACTAGAACATTCTTTTAATCATTTCATGGTATTATCTTTGAGACACAACTCTGTTAAAGGGCTCTAAATATGATTAGCTGTGTAGGGGGATAGTGGAATGTCTGGGTAACACACATTTATTTGTTTTTACATCTTGAGAGGATTGACAAGTTCATAGGTGTGCATAGAAAATATAAAGTAGTTGCAATGGTCAGCTGACAAGCACTCAAGTCCAAAGACCGGCAAGAGGCATCTCCCCCCCACCCTTCCTCCCTTCTTCTATCCATCCATCCATCCTCTGGGTGGACCAGTGGGACAGAGGGATAGCCTCAGGACCCCTTCAGTGACAGGTTGCTCAAAATGACAAGAGGTTCTTTATAACAGGCAGTTGTATGGGATTGGCTCTTTGGCATTATCTGATTTCCAGGACCAGGACAATTCTGGGCCGTGGTGCTCATATCCCAGCACAAGTTGCACCCTCCCTGATCCCCAGTACAAGGAGTCCCCGATGAACCAACAAGGATCCTACCTCAAGCTCTGTGATGCCTAACATTCATTCTGTCTATTTGTGCCTTCTTAGGGCAAAGGGGTTTCCATCCAGTTTTGCTACCAGAAATGTGGTGGATAGACCCAGATCCCCAGTACAAGGAGTCCCCGATGAACCAACAAGGATCCTACCTCAAGCTCTGTGATGCCTAACATTCATTCTGTCTAGTTTTGCCTTCTTGGGGCAAAGGGGTTTCCATCCAGTTTTGCTACCAGAAATGTGGTGGATAGACCTTGGGATCTTGTCCATGGAAATGAAGTACTTTGTCATACACCCATGAGCCAGTGTTCTACACTGTAGGAAGGAAATCATACAGTAAATGGTTTAGACTTCTGTCCTAACAATGTTATTGGTTGAAATAGAATCTATGTGCTTCTCCAAACCTGGGAGGACATTTGGTGGATGTGCTCTGAGAGCGGCCATTGGCTCTCTCCGGCTCCCTGATGGGCATTCAAGGTCTCTCTGCGGTATGAATTAACTGATCCACCATTCATCTTTGCAGAGGCTTTTTGGCCAACAACCTGAGATGTGAGCCAAAGAAATGTTCAGTGTTTGTTTTCTAAAAACAAATATATGTACTTGATGGGACTCTGATGCTGTGGCAGTTTATGAGAACCAGTTTTTCAACAACTAAATGGCCATTGAAACTGGATTTATTTTGTGACCTATCCTCCCACTGTTCAGTCATCCTGCTGTCTACCATGTCCATCCACAGGCTTCAAACTCAGCATACTCCCATTTATTATTTATTTATTTATTTCATTCAATTTCCTATCCCGCTCACCCCCCCCAGGGGCTCTGAGTGGCTTACAATTCTAATTAGTAACACATCCTAGTCTAGGGCCACATGTAAGTAGGGAGGTGAGAAACCTACCAGGCACCCTTTCTTCTGTAGCAGATCTTTCTTTTTGCAGGGGACAGTCCCGGCGGCGGTCCTTCTACGGCTCTGGTCTTTGCACTTCCGTCTTTTCCGGCAGTCGTAACTTTCCAGGCCTGGACCTCTTCGCGCCTCCGTGCATGCTCGCAGCAGCCTCTGTCTAAATCAGGCTCCGGCCTGCCGCGTCGCTCTGCCTCGGCGCCTCGTTGGTCCGGCCTCTTTTTGCTCGTCGCCTCACCTCGCCAGCCACCATTTTTCCGCCGCCGCCGCTGCACATCGTTCCTCCACTCTCCACCGTCACCATCGCCGCTACACCGGAAGTGGGTGCCCCCCTGCTCTAGTAGCAGGTCCCCATTTTATCTACTCACCCTTTAACGGGCTTTTGAACCGCTATCTCTGCGCTGTAAGGCTTTGGGCCAACTAGACTTGACAGTGTCCTTGTATTTGCCATGGGGACACTGCTGCCGTTTTTAAGTGCCATGTGGTGGGCTGTGGTGCTTCCTTCCCCCTCACATGCCTTTTCAGACAAGTGCCAAAACAGCTGCATTGGGGAATGGCCATTTTGGCAATTGAAAAAGTACAGGGGAAGAGCACCTCACTGCTCCCATGGCATTTTTAAAATTAATTTTAAATTTATTTATTTATTTATTTATTTATTTATTTTATTTAAATTTGGTTTTAAGGTGGTTTAATTGCTCATCCCCGCCCTCCAAGCGGCTGTGAGCGATAAGCATACAACTGGAGTCGAATCTCCGCCCCCCCCTTTTCTAAGGAGATACACAAATTGTCACAAAGGAAACAAAGCTGAAAATTCAGTCATTTGCATTTAAAAGCAGCCAGGGAACATTTTTCTGCAATTATATTTTTGGGGGGAGGGTGGTTTGGAAGTACACCCACCCCAGAACCATTTATTATTTCTTGGGGCAGTCCCCAGAATGCCCTGTCTGGCAACCACCAGTTGTTTTGTGTTTTTTACCCAGCTTGTTCAGTCTTTCCTGGCCCCCCCTCCACCACCACCAGGTCACCCCCCTTTACTTTCTGCAGGGGGGGCCACGGGTACCGTTTCCTTCCTGCAGCGCAGTACAGTGCTCTGCCAGTGCCCCCGAGAGGCCGCTCCTCCCCACTCTCTTGCATGCGCTCCCTAAATGTGATGCAGATGGCAAGCTTTTATACTGAGCCAAATGGGAGGCAATGGAAGCCGGCGCCACAGCTGAAAGAAATAGTGTTACGTGGCAGATGCAGATTGGGCCTGAGTCTCTCAAGCATTGGGTTCTGTTAGTCAAAGGAAGGGGGAGGAGAAACTGAAAAAAGTGGGAAGAAGGGAAAGTAAATGAGGAAAGGGAGAGAAGAAGCTGAAGGTATGACAGAAAAGGTAGCTAAATCAGTGAGAGAGAATAATAATAATACTAGTACTTTCAATTTATTAATCCCTTTCCCCAGTGGGCTCAGAGTGATGTACAGTTACACATTTTAGACAGGGGATTCACAATGTTCATAGGGGATAGGGAAGACAACATATATTCATTTAATTGCAGATGCTGTCACTGCATGATGTAAACATCTTCTGGCTTGGCTCAGTCATTTTCCGAATGGCTGCTTGTCGACGAGGCTTCAGGACCCGTATGTCAAATCACCACACTGCCACCACCTGGCCGGAAACATCCACTGCAGGGATTTTTGTAGCCGAGAAGTTGTTCCGCCTTTTCTGAACCTCGACCAGGACGTACCGACCATCAGCTAACACCCTCCCACAAGGGAGATTGGTGTGCCCACCCTCTCTAAGGAGTGGTTCCCATTTTATCTACTCGCTGAAGTTTTCAAATCACTGGGTGGACAATGAGCTGGGGACAACAGGCTGGCTGCTCACACCAGTGTGGGGCTCAAACTAACACAGTTCGGATGTTAAGACAGTGGGATATACCTACTGTGCCACTTTGTTCAGTTTCAGCCAACTCAGTCTGAGCCACCCAGCCATGGCTTGCAAAGATCTTCTGGACTGGAGTCCGACCGGCCACCCAACATCAGATAGAGCTGGGTGTCATCTGCATATTGATGACACCCAAGCCCATACCTCCGGACAATCTGGGCAAGGGGGTGCATATAGATGTTAAACAGCATCAGGGAGACCACCGCCCCCTGAGGAACACTGCATTCAAGCGGGTGTCTTCGGGACTGCTGCTCCCCTAGCACCACCCTTTGTCCCTGACCCTGGAGAAAAGAGGCAAGCCATTGAAGGGCAAGCCCCTGAACCCCCATGTCGGTGAGGCAGTGTGTCAGCAGCTGATGGTCGACCGTATCAAACACGGCCGACAGATCTAACAACAGCAGTGCTGCCACTCCACCTCAATCCAGATGCCTCCAAAGGTCGTCAATAAGGGCGACCAGCACTATCTCTGTCCCATGCCCCGGGTGAAAACCAGACTGGAGAGGATCTAGGACGGAAGCATCATACAGAAAACTCTGTAGCTGTATCGCCACTGCCCTCTCGATTAATTTGCCCAAATAGGGCAGGTTGGACACCGGCCGATAGTTGGCCAATTCAGTCAGGTCCAAGGTTGGTTTTTTCAAGAGAGGGCGGACCATCGCTTCTTTGAGTGCCTCAGGGAACTGCCCCTCATGGAGGGACTTGTTGATAATCTCCCTTATGGCACCTCGAAACCCCTCGTGGCCTGCTTTAATTAGCCAAGAAGGGCATGGATCAAGGCTGCACATGGTTGGATGCACAGATATGACCTATCTGTTGACTTCCTCCAGACTGAGTGGGCTAAAACAATCCAAACCCAGAACCGAAGGTGTGCAAGGGGCCTCGAGTTCACTCACTGTTTCAACTGTGGCAGGGAGGTCGCGGCGGAGCGTCAAGACTTTATCTGTGAAATAGCTCGCAAATGCCTCACAGCCAATATCCAATTCCCTAACATTTTGCCTGCCCTGTGGCAGAGTTGTTGAAGACCAAATCGTTCTAAGCAATTGGGCCGGGCATGAGCTTGCAGATGCAATCATGGCCACATAGAATTCTCTCTTTGCAGCCTTGACTGCCATCTCATAGGATCTCATAAACATCCTGTAAGATGCTCTTGTAGCCTTGTTGCGAGCACCGCACCACCGTCTCTCTAGCCATCTCAGCACTCGCTTCATAAGCCACAGCCCCTGGGAATACCAAGGGGCCCGCCTGGAGCGAGTGCGCAGAGGGTGCCGGGGAGTGATCTTGTCTATGGCTGTGGAGACTCAGCTGTGCCAGTCCTCCACAAGTTCATCTAATGGGCCGCCAGAAGGCTTCAGGTCCTGCAGAGCCATCTGAAGCCGTACTGGGTCCATTTGGCTCCGCGGGCGAGCTAAAAACTGCTCGCTGCCTAAACAAGGTTGGGGTGGTACATTCAAACAAGCCTTCAGGACAAAGTGGTCTGACCATGGTACTGCCTAAGCAGCAATCCGGTCCACTATCAACCCAGCCGCAATGGGGGATGATATAAGTTGGGAGAGTCCCAGTGCTGCCATGGACGACACTAGATCCGCTGCCTGACTGGAGGCCGGGTCATCGGCATGGACGGTGAAGTGACCCAGGACCAACAGTCTAGGGTGCCCCAGCGCCCAGCCTGATATGGCCTCCATCAAGGATGGCAGGCTACTGGTCGGTGCGTTAGGTGGCAGTGTCACTGTCACAGACACAGGGATGCCATGACATCCAGTTTAGCCCTCCATTTCAAAAATGGGACAGCCATGGTCTCAAGCCACTTGGCAGTTAGCTTTCTGCCTATGAGTTCCTAGTTCACCCTACCACATGCTGCCTTGATCCGTGCCTGTCATGGCTAATTAAAGCTGGCCATGATGGGTTTCGAGGCACCCTGAGGGAGCTTATCAACAAGTCCCTCACTGAGGGACAGTTCCCTGGGGTGCTTAAGGATGCAGTGGTCCACCCTCTGTTGAAAAAACCATCTCTGGATCCGGTTGAATTGGCCAACTATCAGCTGGTTTCCAATTTGCCCAATTTGGGCAAATTAATAGAGAAGGCGGTAGCGAGTCAGCTACAGAGCTTTTTGGATGATGCTTCCATCTTAAACCCCTTTCAGTCCGGCTTTCGCCCTGGTCATGGGATGGAGACGACACTGGTTGCCCTCATGGATGACCTCCAAAGGTATCTGGATCGAGGCGGATCGGCGGTGCTGATGTTGCTGGACCTGTTGGCAGCGTTCGACTTGGTCGACCATCAGCTACTGGCCCGCCGCCTTGCTGATACAGGAATTCAGCAGCTTGCCTTACAATGGGTCACTTCCTTTCTCCAAGTTCAGGGACAAAGGGTGGCACTAGGGGAACAGCAGTCCAAGAGGCATCCACTGGACTGTGGAGTGCCTCAAGGGGCAGTGCTCTCCCCAATGTTATTTAACATCTATATGCATCCCTTTGCCCAGATTGCACTAGGGAAACAGAAGTCCAAGAGGCATCCACTGGACTGTGGAGTGCCTCAAGGGGCAGTGCTCTCCCCAATGTTATTTAACATCTATATGCATCCCTTTGCCCAGATTGCCTGGAGGCACGGGCTGGGATGTCACCAGTATGCTGATGACACCCTGCTCTATCCAATGTTGGGCAGCTGGTCCGACTCCAGACCGGAAGACCTGGACCAGGCACTACAAGCTGTGGCTGGTTGGCTCAGGCTGAGTTGGCTGAAACTGAACCCAAAGAAGATGGAGGTCCTGTGCTTGAGTTGGGGCGGTTCAGGGGTGGGGTTCCCACTCCCGACCTTCGATGGTGCACCATTGGTGCTAGCACCAGAGGTTAGGAGTTTGGGAGTGCTCCTGGATGCCTCCCTAATGATGGAGGTCCTGGTGTCCACTGCCAGCTTGGCCTTTTACCATCTTCAGCTGATCAGGCAGTTGATTCCCTTCCTCGACAGCACCGACCTAGCAACAGTGATCCATGCTATGGTCACCTTGAGACTAGACTACTGTAACATTCTCTACATGGGGCTGCTCTTGTCGCAGATCTGGAAGCTGCAGCTAGTGCAGAATGCTGCAGCCAGGCTTTTGATGGGTCTCCCCAAGTGGGAGCACATCCAGCCTGTGCTGCGGCAACTGCACTGGTTACCAATAGCATACCGAATCCACTTCAAGCTGCTGGCTCTTACATTTAAAGTCCTATATGGCCAGGGTCCAGCATACCTGCAGGACCGCCTTTCCCTATATATACCCCAGAGAGCACTTCGGTCAGGGTCTCAAAATCGATTGACCCTCCCTGGCCCGAAAGAGGCCAGGCTTGTGACTACCAGGGCCAGGGCTTTCTTGGTGGCAGCCCCATCCTGGTGGAACAAGCTCCCGGAGGAGATCAGGGCCCTGTGGGACCTCTTGCAGTTCTGCAGGGCCTACAAGATGGAGCCACCAGGCTTTCAGCTAGGGTGCCGCCACCATTATATGGTTTTAACATCCAGCCGCAGGAAGATCTGGAGCAGAAGGATCTTTAGAGAGTATATTGAAATAAGTCATCTTGATTAACTATCTTCTGCACTTTATGAAACTGTATTAATAATGGAATTGTTTTATATGGCTTTCAGCTAGGGTGCCGCCACCATTATAGAGACCTGGCTCTTGGTTTTAACATCCAGCTGCAGGAAGATCTGGAGCAGAAGGATCTTTAGAGAGTATATTGAAATAAGTCATCTTGAGTAACTATCTTCTGCACTTTATGAAACTGTATTAATAATGGAATTGTTTTATATGGCTTTATTTGGTTTTAACTGTATTTTATGTACTGACTGTGAGCCGCCCTGAGCCTGCATTGCGGGGAGGGCGGGGCATAAATGTGATTCATAAATAAATAAATAACACTAATCCCAGATATTTGTGGTTGGTGTTTGGCTGACCAGTGGCATGACAAAACAGTCTGGACATGCCTAGAAGCACTGTTTGTTTATAACAGTGTCTTTCCATGTTCAAAGCCTGTTTTTATTGAAAATAGATTCCAGGACTTCTCCCTAGAGAGTCCTGGCTGAAATTAAGGATTCTTTTCCTCCTTCGGTTCTGGGACAAAGAGGAGAACCAAAAGCTCCAAGTGGGGATCTTCAAGTGTACCTTGCCATGTCTTAGATTTATGGGCTGTGCAAATATATGTAACTCACACCACAGTCCTAAACAATCCTTGGCCTCATTGTGCTCTAATTTCCACATCAGTCTCCTAAATGTAAATCAGCTGCTTTCTGGCTTGTTAGGATCTATCTTCATTCCATTTTTATCTGACTTTTAAGAAACTATGTATATGTTCTTACCTGATTACATTGAGCTAGAGAAGAAATTGTTCTGGAGTGGTATAGAAATCAGCCTCCTGCTAATATCAACATGCATTTTAAAAAGTGTGTTTCTAGTGCTTAAGAATGCAGCAACAGGCAGAGGGGGAGGGGGCTGAAAACTGTTGGCAGGGGGCAAGGCTTCCATGACTTTCCACAATTAACAGAAGCAGAATAAGTAGTACTAGCTAAATGTGAATATGCAAATTTAATTATACAGGCCATATAATTGGGCTGTTGTAAGCATAACATTTGCATTGCTCTGGAGTAGAATTCCAGTAGCTCAGAGTATATGCAGGACTTTGAGTTTTCCCAAGTGCAGGTGCAGCGTTTTTTATAATACTTTGCTTCTGATTTTTCTGACTACTCTGCTGTGAAAAATCACCATTTAGCTCACTGTAGCGTCTTCCGATTTATTACAGGTTGGCCTGCCTGCTTCTTTGGAATGACTATTATACACCATCTTGTTCTTGGTCCTGCCAGCCAAATAACATACTGGGGGGAGGGGGTAGAATGACAGTAATAAATTGCATAATCTCTCTGAGACTTCTCTCTGCCCTCTGACTTTAATTATGCTGCTCACTGTTTATTACAATGGGCATGTGATACCTGACAATGGCTTATGTCTTGCTTGACACATTTATTTAATCTATCATTAAAAAATAGGTCACTGCCTGCTTGTCTGATTGCAAACTTCACAGCCATGCGAACTTAACAGATGTGTAAGATGTTAGTGCAGACCCCTGATGCTTCCCCACTTCCAGACAGGTTTTCCCACCAAAACTATAGTTTCCCTCAGTGACTGAGCTGCCCTTCAGTAGCGTGTCATTATTCTTTATTTTATAAGCTTTAACTGTCCCACCCTGTCATAGATATGACACAGCACAGGAGCTGTCTTGTTTTAAAATACTCTCCTGAAACGGCACATGAGGAAAAATTAACTTTCAAAACCAAATAAAGATTTTAATAAACAGGCAGGGAAAATATAAATCTGGGGATTCAAGGTATAGCGGTTGCTGAGGTAAAACTTCCTAATATATACAGAACTGAAGGTTTTGAACATACCAGAGAGTGTTGTAGCTTAATTTCTGAGTTTCAAATTCTTCTCAGTGAGAGATTTTTGCTTATTATATATTTCAGCTATGACACAGAATCTTAAATACAGAGAATAGCTTTGTTTTAGTGTTTCTAGGTTTTCTCTTACTATAGTATAGCTTTCCAGTAAGGCTGTGGCCACACGAGCAGTTTGCAGCAATATCATTGCAGTACCTTTGCAGATTTAAAAGAGCACGATCAGACAACAACATCTGCCTTCTGTGCCCCAGTCATGGCCACCCTGTTTTGCCCCACTTTGGAAGCACAGTAACTAGGCACCAGGGAGTCTTTACGGATGCCAGTGCTTCCACTTCACATTTCTGGCCATCTGAACTCCCCTGTCACAAACTGAAGCTGGAGGGGAAGTCTGAACCAGTAGATCTGTTTCCACTGCCAAGATTTGTATAAGCTCATGAGTGCATATGCCCATGTGCCCACCTGTTTTTTAACTAAATCAACTAAGCACAACACTTTGTGCTTGAGGCGCTGCAGTAATGTGGATGCCTCACCACTCGAACATGCAGGAAAATCACCACAGGGTGTGCTATCTGGTCAGTCCTTCCCACAACAATTTGCACTGGTGCACTTAGGGATGCGGTCAGGGCCACAGCCCACCTCTTGAGGTGTCTAAGCTCTTCCCCTTTATCACAGACCAGGGTTCTCTTCCCAACCCCTTCCTACTGGCTAGAAGTTATTCTTCTTGTCCCTAAGAAGCAGAAACTCCTTTTGCTATTTGGCTTGTCTGGGAGTTCTCTCTAACTCTTCAAACCTCCTGTCAGATTCCTCTTCCAGTACTATATATCTGTATAAAGCAGTGTTGTAGCTTTATTGACTGAGAATCTGACCTCCCTCAGGGTAGTTTTAATATATCTTAGACAATGGAGTCCCTCTTCTCTCTATAGAAGTACTTTTCTGACCATTCCCTGACAGAAATCACTAACTCCCAAAGCCTCTTCCCTCAGAATCCAGACCCTCTGGCTACTGATCCAAACATTAGATTTCAGATAAAGACCAAAAGGTGAATGAAAAGGTGAATGAATCTTTTCCCTCCCGATCAGCTGTTTTATTTCCTCTCTAAGTTGATGCTGGGCAATCAGAGAGTGAGTAGAGCAGTCAATCACATAAACTCTTCCCTCCAGGGAAGATTAACTCATAACCCTCCCTGACTCTCTGTCCCAAGCAGCATTTTAAAAACCTGTTTTTCTGTACAATTCTGTCACAGATATCCTTACATGCATTCAGCTAAATCCAAAGCAGGGGACCAGACAAGCCTAATTCTAATGCCAGTCAGGATGGGGTGTTGATGATGTTGGCATGATGCCCAGTGTAATTAGTCAGTATCCTGTATTCTCAGAGGGGGCATGATATAATACAAAAATCCCAAAACCAAGTTGCTGAGGGGGAGAGAAGGTGGCATGGCATAGCCCAATCTCATCAGATCTTGGAAGCTAAGCAGACTCAGTACTTGGAAGGGAGACCACCAAAGAAGACTCTGCAGAGGAAGGCAGTAGAAAGCCACCTCTGCTTCTAACTTGCCTTGAGAGCCCATTGCTGGGGTCACCAGAAGACAGCTGTGATTTGACGGCCCAGTACACAGAGACCCGAGAGCGTAGCAACAGCACCAGAGGCCATAGCAACATCACCAGCAGCCTCCAATTACAGAGTATCTTAACCAATGCTTCCTCTAAGCTGTGGAGTCTTGTGAGCAAAAATTCTACTTTGCGAGCTACTGGCATTAAAGTTGTGAGCGAGTGATTTGGCTACTGCATAAATTAGTTTGCTCTGGAGCCATCCTTCCTGAGCTAAGACAAAAATGTGTGAGCCAGAGACTAAGAAACTGTGAGCTGGCTCACACTAACTCAGCTTAGAGGGAACCCTGGTCATGATGTGGAGGCAAGCAATGGCAAACCATCTCTGAATAGCTCTTGCCTTGAAAACCTCACCAGGGGTCACCATAAGTTAGCTGTGACTGAACGGCACTTTCCACTACCACCACCATTTGCCTGGATTAGTATTTAGCAGAAGTTAGGATTTACAGAACATTTATTTAGTGTGTGAGCATGCGTGCTTCAGTTTGCCAATTCCCTTTGCTGTTATTCTTTTTCTTAATAAATCCTTAACTTTAAACCAATGTCTGTTTATTTTTAAGAATCTGCACTCCCTTATGAGGCAAATCTTGAAACTTGGTACAGACCTGGAAGAAGGTCCCAATAATATTTGCCCTGAGCCATGTGTTTATAGGCTTCTGACACTCTGAAAGGGGGACACTTCTATAGTCAGAATATATGTGTGTGCGTGTGCGCGCGCACACACGTGTGCATGAGCAATTTGGGTAACACTGGGGTGAACAGCAGCAGTAGCAGATAAATAGCAGTAAGGAACCCCTGGAATACAGTGGAAGGATACATTCACTTAAAGATAGTAAGCAAAATGATAGGAATCTGGGAAAGCTAATCACTATGAGCATCCATACCCAGAGGCTGAGGGCTGCTGATGCAAAGACTCAGCTGTGCCTTGGACTTTCATAGAATCATAGAGTTGGAATGGATCTCCAGGGTCATCTAGTCCAACCCCCTGCACAAGGCAGGAAATTCACAAATACCTCCCCCTCCACAACTGCAGGGACTGCTGTTCCATGCCCAGAAGATGACAAAAAACTTCCAGGATCTCTGGCCAAACTGGCCCAAAGAAAAATTGCTTCCTGACCCAAAGTGGCAATCAGCATTTCTCTAGGTGTATAAGAACATTGATCTTAACAACAGTATTTTCACTATTTTCACTATATCTGAAAGGAGCCAAGCAATGAACACCAAGACTGGCTCATTGCTGTGACGTCACCATGCCCTGCCCCACCTACAAGAGAAGACAACGGAAGAAACAAAGGCAGCACAGCCTCTCAGTTGTGTGGAAAACTAAATCATGCCCACTGAGAACCCTGTCCCTAACAAACCCCTGGGATCATTTGCAGGCACATACTATTTTGAGCAGAAAACAGACACATAGGCAACCCAGTCATAACTTCCAGCACACACACATCCCCACCTAACTTGGGAGAAGAAACCAAGTGAATGGCTTCTCCCAGACAAGGGTTGAAGACCCATAGAGGAATTAATGGCAAAATAAGAAGTCTGGGAAGAGAAAGGGAACAGGATAGAAATAAAACAAGACACAGGTGCTCATTCTCAGAAAGGGTTCCTGTCATCTCTCCAGCATCATACAAGGAAAAAGCATTGATGCAGGTGTGACAGACAGCTCTTAAAACAGGTTTCAAAATGCTGCACCTTCAGAGTATTGGGAGGTTAAGAGTTAAATCTCCTCAAGAATGGAGAGCTTTGAGCAGCAGGCTACTCCAAGTATTTTGATTGCCCAGCTCCAGCTAAGGTCAGAAATTTGTATTAGCTGGGTGCTGAGGAGGAATGGGAATTCTTACAGATTCCTCATTTGAAAGAAAAGAGACAATTCAGTACCTTAACTGTTAAGAATCTGCTCTGAGGAAGAATTCAGTTTAAGAACTGAAAGAGTCTGAGCCTCATCCTATGCTGAAAGCTGTTTTACATAGACACAAGAACTGGGAATGAGATTTGGCAAGATTGTTGGGTAGTGAGATGAGACTCCCATTCAGGCCAAAGGAAAGGGGATCTTCTAAGGAAATAAGAAGAATCCATGCCCAGTTAAGGAGGGAGAATTATCTCTGGGAGGAGGAGATCCCTGGTCTGTTGTGAAAGGAAACTGTTTGAGACACCTCAAGAGCTAGATAGAAATTAGGGATTAAAAGGAAGGGAGTTAGGTACTGAAAGAAGGTACCAGTCTCAAGGAAATAAGAGGAGAAACAGGATACTCTATTAAGAAGCATTGTAGTGTTTGGAAAACATGTGGAAAAGCCTCTCAATATTAATATTTCAATAATTTAAGAAAATAATCTCCAATAATCCCCATTTGTCTGGGTAAAGAATTACAATCTGTACAACCACTGATTTTTATTTATTATTTTATTTATTTATTGTTTATATTTATAGGTTAACACCTCCTGATTGTATCTGACCTTCCTCTGTCTTTCAAATGAAGTATTTTGTTCTGTTTGACTTTTACATCTTCTCAAGTGCCATCTGAAGTTCAGCCCAAGAGGGCTTCTTATTTGAAAAGCCAATTTATATCTCTGTGAAAGGGTTGGACAGACAGTCTTTTAAAGACAAAGAAGAACGCCACATTACTTGGGAGGGCTCAATCACTCAATGCCAGTGGAACAAAATTTTGGAGGGAAAATCTACCTCTGAGGAAGGGAAGTGTGAGGGGACGTCATAGCAGGAAACAGGAGTGAGCAGTTTCAGTCTCATTTTTTAAAAAAGGTGGGAATAAGGCAAGGCTCAACTTTTGTCCAGCAATAAGCATAGTAAATAGCTGCGAAACAGAAGGCAGTGGCAGAGCTAGAACCCACACCTCAAGTATTTCAGTGGGGTTTTTTTGGGGGTGCATTTGGGTTTCAGTAAAGGTAGGCAAGGTTTAATAGCAACAGGGGTCATTTCGTAGAAAAAGAGCTAGGGAAACTCATTAGCATGACCCATTAGCATATGCCACACCCCCTGACATCAGGGGCCCGGCGGTGGACCTGCAAGGCCAGCGGGAGTGCGAGGAAGCCCCGCCAAGGCCCTCCCTGGCCCCAGGCAGGCAGGGGTGGGGAGAGGCGGGGAGGAAGCAACTTACCCTCCCTCTTCTCCTGCCTCCTCCTGGCTGAATGAGGGCTGGAAGCGGGGCGGCCGGAAGCAGGGGGCGGGGCTTCGTCATGTGCCCCGCCCCCCTGTACCTCACCTGGGGGAACTGCGTTCCCCCGCGTTCCCCCCCGAAATGACCTCTGAATAGCAACATGTTAAATCTTCAGTTTAATCAACATTAAATTGCAAAACAACATTTAAAAAATATCTGTTGCAATGACTTGCTTACAGTAATTCACTCTAATGGCATTCTTTCTTTTTCTTTTTAAAAAAGAATTTTTATTTTTGGCAAGTATGCCCACAGTGTAGATCCACTGAATGATTTATAGCAAGAGTGAATGAGCAGAGTCTGTGAATGGGTCAAAACCTAGATGCTCCTGAGGAATGTTTTTCTACAGTCCAAAAGAACCAAAACGGGACTCATACAGAACCTTGCTGGGTCCACCTCAACACTATGAGTGCCTTAAAATAATCAGTTATGTTTTAAAACAATAACCTTAAGAACATTTTGGAATCCATTTTATCTAAGGTCAGTCGTCTTCTTGTTTCCCAGCCTGTGATCATCTGATCTATGGCCTAGCCTTGCCCTTTGTTCTTGTAGGATATTTTTGGTGGGGTGTCCATAATACTCTGCAGGAGGAAAGATGAAAGCAAGGGACATGGAAAAATGAAAGAGATTCTATTCTCCTACAAATTAATTTCCCACAAGCTGTGTCAACTATCTTTGATCAAACAAAATTCTCTGGAAAATCAACAATTCTCTGTTTCCAGAGGAAAAGCAAAACCAATCACCTATGGCTTTACTGTCTTGATAACCTCAGCAGAGAGCCAAAAGAGATGTATTTTGATCTTGTAGCTCGCAGAACAAGAATGTATCCCCAAAAGGAAAACACCCACGCCCTGAGCTTTGCATATGCTTATGGCATTGTTTGGAACTGAAGTGCTGGTATTAAGACAGTTACTTGTCTCTGAACAGGACTTCTGCGTAGAATCCAGTTGTTTTGTGACTCAAAAAAGGCAGTGGGACTTAGTCATTTTTAGCACTCATTGAGGGGCTAAGAGACAATCATATTCATTGGTGACCTAGCTTCTTGCCTGCCATGGTTTCCTGTAAATCACATTCTCTCCCTCATGGTCAGAAGCTACCAGGGCTCCCAGATCTATCCTCTCAACCACCAAATGTTTAGTTCTGACAGAGTTTGCCGAATGAAGGGCCTGATTAAGAAAAGCCACTGAGGATATACCCATGAATAAAAAGAACTTGCCTGAAATGCAGGGGAAGGAGTTGATGCTGGATTTGGCTTTGCTTGGTAGGGATGAGGATTTTGCATTTGTCCTATGATTACTGGGTTTGCTCATTTTGTTGTTTTTATTTTTGTGTTTGTGTTTTGCAGTAAATCATTTTAGAGGGTTCTTTCTAATGAAATACTGACTAGAAATACTCTCATCAATAAAATAAGTAGGGCAATGACTGGTTGAACTCCATAGGTCCGTGTCAGAGTAAAAGGATTACGGACTTTGATCCCAGGATGCATCCTGATTGTATCAGCTTCCACACTTCAGTAGAATTAAGCCATATAGCTCTGCATAAGACTATAGAATGCCTTTAACAATGACATATCCAAAAGTAATTCTTAATTCCATGGTAATTTTACGGAGTCCCATTGACCTACAAAACAAGTGAGGAAGTTAACCATCCACAGAGCCTTGGACAAACATCTCCCCATAGACATAAGCCTGGAGCTACAGGAGTGACGCATAATCAGTGAGCACGAGATCAGAAAAAAGTGTGACAGCTTTACCTTTTCCTACTTCATGGGTATGACTTCTCATTTTCCAACACTGTGTGGTATTTAGTGCTTGCCAATCCCAATTCTCCTTGACTTCAAGTGCACTAGCCTCACAAGTAAAGCAGATGGCAACAGGAATAAGTAATTAATGGGACTGAACTAGGGCCAGTCGACATGATCAACAGAATCCAGCTTTCCCTAGATTTCACCTCTTCAGCCTCTTAGGAAGGCTGTGTCTGCTGTATGTGAGAACATGTGTATATGTGTTTGTGTGTCTCCCACACACACATCCTGTAAAAAGCTCTCCCTGGCCATGGAAACCCAGCATGTTAGAAAAAGCATTCTTTCTGCACTTCTACCTGACATGCTAATTTTCTATGTGTATGGTTTTTATTTTTTAAAAAAATGCAGCTCCTACCTTGCGGCCTATGAAAGACTTGACCCTGCTTCTGCTGCTTTTATAAACTGGTCCCTATACTGTTTTAAATTGATGCTGTATAGAATCTTTTACAGACAACCCTGATGTTGACAGAAGACAATTTGTAAATTACTTATTGATCTTTGTGATATTTTTGTATTGTCAAATAGGATTCCAGAAATAGACATTGTAGATTCATGGAACTGAGTAATGGTATGGGGCTAGATCCTCTAGTGGCATCACTCATTGCTGAGAACTTGAATTACACCAGAAAGCATTAGGTTTGTATTTGTAGAGGGATGCCAGTGTCTGCCTTGGTTTACATACCCAAAAGCAAAGTAATGTGCTATATTTTGCAGTTTAATTTATGTATCTCTTTAAGAATTTGAATTTTTGGGAACTGGGCCTGTTCACCTGCATATAAATGATTCAAAGAATCCAACATCAAACATTTGAGGGTGGAGGGGCACTGCAAGCATACCAAAGGGAATCTGGTGATTTACTCTGTTTTAATCAGGTTAATACAGTTTCATGAATTTTACACCTGAATGACTATGCTGTACCAGCTACCTATGAATATAAGTTTGCTACTGGCAAATGATAATTAATTCTCAAATCTGGGGAGGCTTTGAGCTTCAGAGACCTCAGAGCACATTTGTATGAAGATTAGACATTGTTTCTTCCCTCCCATTTCCCTTTGAAGTCTATTCTTCAAAGATTTCCTGCTTGCTGCTCTGGCTGCATCCCACTGCTGTTGACACAGGCGGCTTCGCTGTGCATTCCGGCAGGCTTCAGGCACTTCTTGCTTGCAAAAGCATGAATCAGAAGTGATGTGGCCAGAGTAAAAAAAAAAAACCAAAAACTCTTTGTAGGGCTGGCACAAGGGAGAGGTAGGATTGGGCCCCAGCTGAAAACTTAGCTGGTGACTGGAACGGTGTTCTCCCCCATGCAGTGCTGTTGGTTTCAAAGGGCAGGGGGAGTCACTGGTACTCCAACTCGTTGGACAGCCATTTGCGCAAACCAAAATGCTGTCTGTGACTTGGGTATAAAGTGTCTTTGGGAATAAGCATACATCCAGTTCTTGGAGTTGTCCTCTCCCTCTCTCAGCGTCCTCCAGTATTCTTGGATTCTTCTCTGCCTCTGGTGTGGAATGCCTTTCAGCAGCTTTGGCTGGTTCCCCAGGAGAAAGTGGACATGCCTTGTTCACCTCCAGACTGGATTCCTGTGATGTACATGAGACTTTGGCCTTTGAAGACCATTGGGAAACTTCAGTTAGCAGTTAGAATATTTATTTATATATTTATACATTCGATTTGATATCCCGCTCGAACCCCTTGTCTAGGGGTCTCTGAGTGGCTTACAGATTTTTGGTGCTAATCAAACTAGGGCCACAGTATGTATATGGGGATGGGGCAACCTACCGGCACCCCCTATGGTGGTGGTTGTAGTTGTTGTTGCTGTTACTGTCGGCTCGGCTCGGGCCGGGTCTCTGGACTGGCGGGTGTTCTTTTCCCGGCGTTTTCGGAAGTGGCTGTCTTCTTTCTAAGGCGCGCTGCTCCGCCTGCTTCCAGCCCAGCAACGTCCTTTCCGGCTCCGCTTGAGCCGGTGCTCGGCGTCCTCGCACGCCACCTTCCTCTCGACGATAGCACTCGGTGTACTCTCACTTGGCCACCAGGGATCACTCGGCTGCGTTCCTCCGCTTGCGCCCGCCTGCCGCCGCAACGCCACGCCGCCACACCGTCCACACCGAATCGATGCTCACCGCCGCCGTCATCACTGCCGCCGCCGCCGTCTTCAACCGACCATATAGGGTGCCCCCCACCCCTCTAAGGATGGGTACCCATTTATCTACTTGCAATTAGGTTGCTTTCGAACCGCTGGGTAGGCGGGAGCTGGGACGAAGGTCGAGAGCTCACCTCGACCGCGGTGGTATTCGAACAGCCATAGTGGCTGTTCGGATGATGTTACAGAGCAGGCGTTTTAACTGCCTGCGCCACCGCTCCCACAGAATGTTGACTGTGTCTTGCCCCAAAGGGCAAGTCAAACTAATTTTATACCCACTTCACTGACTTCCAGTCTCCTTCTGTATTTAATTCAGGGCGGCTTTTTTGTTAACCTTAAAAGCCCTTAGAAGTTTAGGTCCAAAGTATATGAATGACCACCTCCACCCTTATGATGCTGCCCAAGCTCTGCAGTTAGCTACAGAGGCCCTGTTGTGGGAACCTCCCTTACCACAGGTTCATTTAGCAGAGATCTGTGAGAAGGCCCTCTGGAAAGCCATTCCTAAACAGTGGCACTCGTTTCCCTAGGAACTCCATCTAACTTCTTGCAATGGGCTTTCAAACACTATTTAAATAGGTTTGCCACCCTTCAGGTGGCACCTGGAGATCTCCCACTATTATGATTGATGTCCTGATGACCAAGATCAGTTCCCCTGAAGAAAATGGCTGCCTAGGAGGGTGGAATCTATGGCATTATACCCTGCTGAGGCCCCTCCCCTCCTCAAACCTCACCCTCCCCAGGCTCCACCCCCAAACTCCCCAGGTATTTCCCTGGCAACTCTAACTTAAACTTAAAGACTCTGCTGTTCCAGAAGGACATTGTGTCAAATTGTTATTTTATCCATGGCTGCTATTGGTTGTTTTGCGTATAGCTAATTTTATGGTGTCAGTGTTTATCCATCATATTACGAAAATATTAAGATTAGCTAAATAAAATAATGACAACAGTAAACATTTTTCTCTCCTTTCATGACCTAAAAGCCCTCAGGGGACTAGGACAGTGGGATGGATTTTTTTACCTGAGTCCTCCCATTCCACTGGGCAAAGTCTGAAAACTTGCTCCGATCTAAGGAGCTTCCATTGGAAGAAGAGTCACTGAATTTGGAGGAAGGCTCCTTAGCCCGGAGGAAGGCTTTTGGGAGGACAGTTGGATCCACCCCAGTGGTTCTATAGGGTAAGAAAACTCCTTCCAAGGCAGTGAGATGGTACTAAGACTGCAGAAATGGGAAAGGTTGAGTACAAAATACTAGCTAGGACAGTCATGTTCAGCAGAAACGCTTCCAGCTGGGGACATTCCTGCCATAGGCAGATTTAGTGATGCTGAGTCATTCCCTCTCTTCCCAGCCCTCCTGCTACTCAAGAAAATGAAAGCAAATAGTCAGGCACCACAATACCCATAATACTTCCACCCACCCCTGAATGTCAAAAATAATTTTACTTGGCTCTGTTTGCAGTACTTGCCTGGGTCAAAGCTGTGCTAATAAAATTCCAACTACAGATCCCTACCTTTTTGCTTTAAAATCATGTGCCCAGATCCAGGCAATACTGAAACCAGTTCTTTCCTGGTTGCTGTCAGGATTAGTTTTGCCAACTCTGGGTTAGAAAATTCCTGGAGATTTGGTGGTGGAGCCTGGGGAGGAGAGGTGTCAGCTAGGCTTCTGCGTAGTCCTGGCTGCCATGAAGGTGGGAGGGGGTGACTCAGGAATGCTCTGCTTTCGATTCTGCTGGGCCTTCACCAGTTTTATTATCTCTGTGAGTTATGCCGTTTGACCTTGGATGCCTGGTGTAGTCTTTCTCTTCGGAATTGCAGCCCGTTGCTTTGGTGGGCTCCTACCTGTTGCCTGTTTGGCTAGGCACCATCAGGGGACCACCTTGAACAATGTATATCAGCTTGCTTTGTGCACTTTTCCCCAGTTCTGACATGAAGTAGTTAAGATATCTGCATACTCTCAATGTCTCGATAAAATCTTACTTCTTTGAATGAAAGTTGTTGGAAACTGATTGCTGCAGGAGTCTGACAGAGGGACCTCAGCTGGTTATATTGCCATGTAGCCCACCTACCAAAGCAGCCATTTTCTCTACTATCTCCATAGTCTGGAGCAGGGCTATTTTGGGGGCGGAACGCACTGAAACGGCATTCTGACTGGCTTTGCAGCTTGCCCCGCCCCACCTCCGCCTCCACCCCGGCCTGTGCCTGAAGAGCTTGATGGGGTGAGTGAAGGATCCGTGGGGGGTGGGGGTGTCGGGGACTTGATGGGGGGGTGGGAGAGCCTCCCTCCCCCATCTCTTTGCCTTCTTTCTGTCCCTCCTTTCCTTCTCTCTCTCTCTCTCTCTCTCTCTTTCTTTCTTTCTTTCTTTCTTTCTTTCTTTCTTTCTTTTCCTCCTCCTTTTCTCTTTCCTTCCTTCCTTCCTTCTCTCTCTTTCTTTCTTTCTCTCTCTCTCTCCTTCTCTCTCTTTCTTTCTTTTCCTCTGTCCCATCTCTCTCTCTCTCTCTCTCTCTCTCTCTCTCTCTCTTTCTTTCTTTCTTTCTTTCTTTCTTTCTCTTTC
>NW_015161951.1:1237227-1289584 GCF_001447785.1 Gekko japonicus | reverse complement strand
TCTTTCTTTCATTCCCTCCTTGCCTTCTCTCCTTTTCCTTTCCCTCCTTCTTCCCTTCTCTCTTTCTTTCTTTCCCGCCTTCTTCTCTTCTCTTTTTCCTCCTTTCCTTCTTTCCCTTCTTCTTCCCTTCCCTCTCTTTCTTTCCCTCCTTCTTCCCTTCTCTCTCTTTCCTTCTTTCCCTCCTTCTTTCCTTCTCTCTTTCTTTCCCTCTTTCTTTCCTTCTTCTTGTGATAGCAAAAGTGTCATGCACATCCGCTCAACTTTTTAAAATACACTTTTACCATATTTCTTGCATTGTAACTATGTTTGTTGAAATCCTTTGGTGCCTATTAACCACAATATTGCTTCAGTATATGAGGGTGTCTTAATAACTATTGAAACATGTGGGGATCATCTGTGCTTTGCCATGAGGTAATGTAATGGCTGGCAATAGACTCATGGTGAGTGGACCAATCTGTACCTAGAGATTCATTTGAGTGCAAAACTTGCTTTTCTAGGGTTACAGAAAAACATTGCATTCTGAGCCATCAGTTAACGTAGAATAGAAAGTCTAAATAACAATTACAATAATAGCAATAAAACATTTCCCACTTATATTAGTGGAGAATAGAATAGCTTGCCCTTCTTTATTAAAGTCAAGGTTACTTTTTATTGAAAAGAAGGAACTTGTTCCAGATTGTAGGAACAATGTAACATGCAGACAGGGCTAAATTCCCCAATTTTCAAAGAAAAATGATGAGACAACACATTTATGGTAACAATTTAATGTTCTTGTTCCTGTCATTTGTGTTTGAATAGGCTTCTTACACTTTTGTTGGCAAGGTAGGGCTTGTAATGTTTTGTAAGTCAAGACATTGGGGGGGGGTCACTGTAGTTGAATGGATGACATTTCTAACTTCCTGGAGCAATTCTGGAAAAGCACAGACTGAGAGTCTATTCCGAGGCAGTTATAATTACTAACAAAGGGTCTGATGTGAACAAGAAACTATGAACCTCTCTTAGAGGATGAGGCTTGTGGTCATTCTCCCCCCCCCCCATTGCTTAAGCATCATGTTGAGGACACTGATGTATCTTTAGTCTTCTGGGTTGTCCGTTGCTTGTGAATGTGACCTAATATTCTAATGAGCTGTGCTGTCAGGGTGTGGCCTAATATGCTAATGAGTTTCTGTTGTTCGTTGTGGCCTATTATGCTAATGAGTCACTGCTGGGCTTTTTCTACAAAAAGAGCCCTGGTCTGGAGATCAGTTGTAAATCCAGGAGGTTTCCTGGTCAGCAACCCTAGGCTGCATCTGACTCCTAAGGGGTGGAGCCTTCCAAAGTCCTTTAACAGCTGACTGCAAACAAAAACTTGGACACTGGGAGAGGAGGGGAACTCTGTCTCACCTTAGCCCTTCTCTACCTTACTCCACACCTCTCCTTTCTGTGAGGTAGAGATCTGGCTCATCTTCCTTAGCTACTCTCCTTCCTGCCCTTTAAAGTATTTCTTGTGGGTCAGGCAACCCTGGTCTTGTGTAAGCCCCATGAAAAAGGGTGTAGTTGCTGGTTTCTCCAAAATGAAGGAGTTAATGATTGAGGGGGTTCTGAGGTAATTTCAAGTAGACTAGGTCTTACCACTTCCAACCTGTCCGTGATCTGTTTTTGTTCAACCCTTGGTAAATCTTTAACGACAACGTGTTCCAGGCACAAACGGTTTTGGACCAGAATTTTACAAACTCTTCCAATGTCCACTGGCAGATAATCTTGCCAACACCTGTAACCATATCCTAGCGACAGGAACAATGCCTCCACCCTGGGAGGAATTGCTAATAATCCCTATCCTCAAAGAAACTCGGTAACAGAGAATCTCCCACATCATTCCGACCCATCGCTCTCATAAATTGCAATGCAAAACTTTTTGCAAAAGTATTGGCTTCCATACTTCAAAACATCATCCATCATTAAATTGAACCTGATCAGACAAGATTCATCTCTAACAGATCTCTAACAGACAACATAAGGCACACCTTAAACATCATTTTATACAGCAAATTTCAGCCTATTGACTCCTTAATCCTCTCTGTAGACCTGGAGAAAGCCTTTGAAAGCATGGAAATGAAATATCTACATCAACTTCTAAAAGCCATGAATTTCAGATCCAAATTTCAAACGGCTAAGATTCTGATGAATGACAATATGAGCAGATCCATAAAGCTACAGAGGGGCACTAGGCAAGGATGCCCAATGTCACCACTACTCTTTGCCCTGGCAATAAAACCCCTAGCATCGGCCATCAGAACGAACCCCTCAATAACCGGCATCACAGTCAACAACACGATACACTCAGTCAGTCTGTATGTGGACAACATGATCATATTCCTTTCAAACCCAGAAGCCTCACTTGGACAACTACAACAGCTATTTAAAAATCCAAAATAATTCTGATTTTGATCAAGCAGGAAGTAAAAGACAGGATCCTGTCCACCTTCCCTTACCAATGGTCATCCACAAATTGGAGATGCCTGGGTGTCATAATTCCTCCAGATCTATCAAAATTATTGTATTGCAACTTCCACAATATCTTCCAAGAAGTGAAGAACTCCCTGTAAAAATGGAACCAGCTAAACCCCTCGTGGCCAGACAAAATTAGCCTGTTAAAAAGTTTTATTCTCCCAAAAATTTTATTCCTGTTCAGAGCCTTGCCAATCAACATTTCGCAGAAAGAACTTAACAAATGGCAACGAGAATTACATTTTTCTGGAGCTATAAGAAACAGAGAATTTCCTTTGCGACATTAAAATCTCCTGCTATTCAAGGAGGCCTACCAGATTTGACTTTTTATTATGCAGCTGCAAACCTAGCCTGTATAGTCAAAATATTGAATGACAACCAGTCCCCTCCTTAGAAGCAAATAGAAGAATCCTACACAAAACAGGTTCCTCTACAAGACATATTCTGGAAAGCCCCAGCTGAAAGGCCTAATGAATGCAAAAAAAATCACTGACAGTATGGGACCATTACAGGAAACTTCTACTACCCTCTTGTTCTCAAGCTTATACTTTCCTTAATCAAGACTGGTTTCCTCCTGGAAATGATGAAATGATCTCTTCAAGCTGGAGGAAAGCAGGACTATCTCGCCTAATCAATTTGACAAAGAAGGGACTTCCTCTCACCAAAGCTGAGTTAGAGGCAAGAACAGACAAAAAAAATACCTTGGTTCAGCTATCTTCAGATCCAGCGCCTTCTCCATGATTTAAAGCAACAACAAGTATTTGGAAAACCTCTTAATGCTTTTGAGCAGATACTAATTCATTCTGCAGAGAACAATAAAGGCCTTATCTCAAAAAATTATAAAACCCTGATCTCTAATCTAGTGCCTAAACAAAATAAAAACACAGTGATATGGCAAATGGAATGCAATAATCGCATCCAATCACAAGACTGGGAGACTATCTGGAAATCGCCCAACTTCTCTTTAAAAATATTCTCTATAAGATTTAATGTGTTCAAAGTGATACATTGCTGGTACATGACACCGGCCAGACTGCACAGAATAAAACCACAAAGCAACAAATACTGTTGGAAGAACTGTGGCTCTATAGGAGACTTCTTGCTGGTGGCAATGTCCAAATATACACAATTTTTGGTTACAAATTATTACCCAAATCAATCTCATCACTGGAGTTCTCTTACCTGACCTTCCAGAAGTCCTCTTACTCAATTTCTGGTTCGATCCTGCAGAAAACAAAACAAAAACCTCATTAATTGCTACGCTACTTCCTACTGGGAGACTTGTGATCGCTCAAAAATGGAAAGACAAAGCAGCTCCCTCCCTGAACAACTGGAAAAACAAATTATGGGAACATTTTCTCCTGGAGAAAATTGCCTCGCAGAATGCTGCTATCACCATGGGTGGCTGTCTACGCACATTTCAAGCCATTTGGTTCCCAATGGTTGCTTACTTGTCTAATGGGGATTTTCTTCCCAATAACCGCTATTATCAAGACCTTTTGTATTTTTGAAACTTTTTTTGGTTCCCTACATGCCATTCAATCTGTCTTGACTTTTGGTCAGTTTAATATTGACTTAATACTTTTACCACTTTATGCAATGGTTTATTTATGTTTTGTATAGAAAATAATTTTAAAAATTAATTTAAAAAGAAAAAGAAAGAAAAGGGGTGTAGACCTGCTGGGAGTGGGCAGTAAGTGTAGTTGGATTCCTGGCCCAGGCCTTCTCTTCCCATGCTCCTCCTTCCCCTGTACCCTAGAAGGCCTCTTCACTGCCCCAAGCTGACCTTAGAGGGACGGGGAAGCTGGAGATCTCACCTGTGGGATCGCCTGCAGGCATGGCCCAGTCCCAAAGCCCCACTTCCTCTGTGTGGCTGACATGGGGAGCATCCCATCCAAGACTGCCTATGCTGCAGCCCACCCGGCCCTTCCTCCCCTGCTCGCAGGCAGGGCTTCCATCAGAAGCTCACAGTAGTTGCTCCAGCCATTGGTGGGGCCTGCACCGTCTGCCTGGGAGCCTTCACAGCTGAAGTACATTCAGGGGCAGGATCTTCAACCTCAGACAGTTGCCTAAGCACAAAATGCTAGTCTGTTGCCTCCCTCCTATCATCCCATAGCCACTCTCCAGATACCTGCTGATGCTGAACTTCTGTAAAATGTACAGCCAGACCCATTGTGGAATTAAGCATCCCACCAAATATTCCAAAACCTATTACAGTCAGTTTGGTCACTCTCCCTGCTTCCAAAGTCAATGCTGAATACAGAAAGGTAGAGTAAATGGAAGGAGCCTATGGCAGGCTAGACAGGGAAGGGCCAGCAGCTGTGTGTAAAGATGGTGAAGGGGGAGATCAGCAACACTAGTCCAAGCAGAGTGGCTCCTGTGGTGTGGCCAGCACTGCCTGGGCTGCCTGTGGCCCTCCAGAACACCAACCTGTTCAGACGTTTTCCAGTAAGTAAAAAGGCCATACTTCCATTGCTGGCTGTCTTGAGGAGGCTGATGGGGTGCTAAGGAGATTGGGCCTGCCACTTTTCTGAAGCCTTGAAGGCAGTCCACTGAGGTGGCGTACAGAACCATGTTCAAGAAGTTCTGGGTTCAGGTTCCCACAGCACATCTATGGTTGGAGGTCACAAAAGCCCTAGAAGCACCAGGCATCGGAAATATCTCATAGGGCAGAGTGCCAGGTATTGGGATCCTTGTGCATTTATCCCTTTATTAAAACAACAAAAAATCATCCTTCCCCAAAATCACAAATTTTCAATTGAGGATACATGGCCGATGGCCCTTGATTAAGAGGTACATGGGCCCTTCTGGTCAGAAGCCCACAGTTGACAAGAACTGAAAGGAAATGAGCATGCTTTCCAGCCAGGAACCTGGTATCTAGCTGGCCATTTGGGAGCCTCTCCATGCCCTCACCACCTCCTGACCTCTGTTAATAGGCTTCATAGCCCAGTTCATGCATTTAAACACATTTCTGTTAGCTTCTTTGTACGGACCTGTTGGATGGTCTGGGAAGATGAGTGAAGTGTAGAAATTTAAATGGGATCAAGAAAAATGCCTTTGCAGTGCTGGTTTTGCAGGGTGGTTTTCCCAAACAGCATGCTAGAACAATGGAACACAGTGGGATGAATTTAAAAGGGAGAGTTGTAGCAGCTTTCCATTCGAACATGGTGGTGAGAGCAGCTAGAGAGAATTCATTTCCTCCCTATCTTAAAATTCTGAGTTATCCAGTGACACTTACTTGCAATAGGCCCAGGCCAGACAAAAGAAAGTACTTTCCCACACCCCACATAATTCACACCTAACGGATGTGCACGATCATCCCTCAACCATTCCAAGTGTACTGCTGGCAAGAAGTGTACAAGCTACACCTTTCCTATTTAGCTCAGAAGTGATCATACTAAATCTCAGGAGTGTTAAGACCCTTTTGGGGTCCCCAGTATGGCTCATGGCACTTATACCTCACCTGGCTCAAATTTTTGAACTTGGCACCGGATCCCCCCCCCCAGTTCTATTCCCCCTGCCCCCAGTCCTTTAATGTGGGCAGTTACACAACAAAGACCACAGTGATTATAGTGCAGCCAGGCAGGGCTACCTTCCCCCATGTTGTCCCAGCAGGATTCAAGGCTGGATACTGGAGAGCCACAAGGTGGCACTTCCTGACAGGTGTTTGATCTGTGCCCTATGTTGAGCCAATGCTCCTGTAGTTGTGTTCAATAAAAAACTGTGGCCTGTTTTTTTCTCTAGTCATATTGTTCGCTTTGTTTCCCTTGTCCCTCACTCCTAGAACTGCAGTACGACTTTGGAACTCATATTTCTGAACCTGGAGTAAGAGTGATATGAAGCATTGCTTTGAAAATAGGGAGGAAATCAGTACTTGAATCGGACATAAAATTAAACTTTGGATCCCCCCATTTTTAAAAAAAGAAGTTGCATCTTGTTTTGTCTGAGATTACAAGTTTGTTCAAAGGTACAATTTATTGCATAAACAAGAAGCATTCAATCAGTCAACAAAGTAAAACAGATCTTTTACTACTTACATGCACGGTAAGAAGGAGTTGGAACATGTCAGGAAAGATTAAGAGATCTAAAACTGATACATAAGAAATCAGCAGACCAACCTCATTTCCTTCTTTGAACAAGTGATGACCTTACTGGATCAAGGGAATGCTGTTGATGTTATTTACCTGGATTTAAGTAAAGCTTTTGACAAGGTCCCCCATGATGTTCTGATAGGTAGACTAGAGGACTGTGGACTGGACTGTAGGATAGTTAGGTGAATAGAGAACTGATTGGAGAACTGCACTCAGAGAGTAGTCGTCAATGGTATTTCATCTGAATGAAAGGAGGTGTCCAGTGGGGTGCCACAGAGCTCAGTTCTGGGCCCAGCACTTTTCAATATTTTTATAAATGATCTGCATGAGGGTGTGGAGGGCTACTCATTAAATCTGCAGATGACACCAAGTTGGGAGGAGCAGCGAACACACCAGAAGATAGAATTTGACAAGATCTGAACACATTGGAAAAGTGGATGGATATAAACAAGATGCAATTCTACATCTGGATAACAAAAATGAGGAACATGCATACTGGGTGGGGGATACTCTTCTGAGTAGCAGTGTGTGTCAACAAGATCTTGGAGTGCAGGTAGACTGAAATATGAGCAGCCAGTGAGCAGATCTTGGGGTGTATCAACAGAGGCATAACATCCAAATCCACTTTTAAAGCTAAAGAATTTTTGAGACGCCAGCTGGGGACAGAGGAAGAGTCCAAAGAGGAGGAAACGAAGTCTAGTGACTCTGCTACCTCGGGAACGGAAGAGGACTCTGTTGCAGAAAAGGGGGCAGGACCTGCCAGACTGGTATACGATTTCAGAGACAGAAAGCCGAAGTAAAGGCAGAAGGACTTGGAAAATGGCCTTTTGAAGAGAAGAATAGAAGATGATCAGTGATTTCTCTCATAACAACTAATAAAATAACATATAAACAGTGAACTGTTATAAGCAAGAACTCTACAAGTATATTGTGATATTAACACTAACAGTACTAACATTTTTACTAACAGTGAAAAGATCTCCTCCTCTTGGGGTTTTAGTTTAGTGTGGTTTGCTTTCCTTTCTCCTTAGTTGTAGTCCCTTTCCTAATACTTCTTTGTAGTTTTTGTAGTTTTGCAAAATAAAAAAAATATCCCTCCGGGGACTTTAAAAAAACAAACAAACATCCAAATCACAAGATGCCACAGTCCCGCTGTTCACTGCATTAGTCAGGCTGCACCTGAAATATTGTGTGCAGTTCTGGAGGCCTCACTTCAAAAAGGATGTGGACAGGATGGAGTGGGTGCAGAGGAGAGTGACAAGAATGATTTGGGGCCAGGAGACCAAGCCCTATGAGGAAAAGCTGAGGGACCTGGGAATGTTTAGTTTGGTGAGGAGGAGGTTGAGGGGGCCGTGATTGCTATCTTTAAGTATGTGAAGGGCTGTCACTTAGAGGAGGACAGGGAGCTGTTCCTGTCAGCAGCTAAGGATAGGACTCACAATAATGGGTTTAAATTAAGGGTGGGAAGATACCGGCTGGATATTAGGAAAAAACGTTTTTACAGTAAGAGTTGTGCAACAGTGGAATCAGCTGCCGAGGGAGGTGGTGAGCTCCCCCTCACTGGCTGTCTTTAAACAGCGTCTGGACAAACACTTATGAAGGATTCTCTAGGCTGATCCTGCATTGAGCAGGGTGTTGGACTAGATGGCCTGTATGGCCCCTTCCAACTCTGTGATTCTATGATTCTAAGCATTCAATAAATCAGCAAAATATATTTATCTCTGGAGCATATTTTGACTTCAGTTGCCTATAAAACTGGGACCGTTTCTCCTATTTATTTGAAACTTGGCAGAGAAAGTCCTTTAGGTAACATAAAACTAAACTAATTAGAACTCAAAATGTGCTTCCTTTTTTTTTAATAAGTCCAGTGACAAAAACAAATACAAAAATGAATGAAATGGGTGAGATGTTGGAACCAAAAATGGTACAAAAAGGAAAATATTTTCACAGGCTACATAGTTTTGGAACATCATCCCATTCACAATGCCATCTCAGATTAGCTGCGATTACACATCAGTCACATTTTTGTGTTGACCTTTTTCCAAGAAGTTCTGATTACATCCCCCCTCCTGCCAGACGGAGCTGGCTGGCTCACTCCCAGAAGGTAATTCACTACAACCCCAACACAAAGGATCCACAGAAGTGAGGTTGATCGGGAGAACGAGGGAACAGTGAAGGAGAACAAGGGATCTCCAGGGTTACGAGAGAGAATCCAGAGAAGGGAAGAAGGATGACAAGGCTTCAGAGAACAAGTGCAAAGAGTCTACAACAACCTTTTTCAGCTGCTTATATCGATGATATCATCATCTTTAGTGCCGACTGGCCAACCCATCTGAAACATCTACAGGCAGTCTTACTCGCCCTAAAAGCTGCTGGATTCACAGCAAACCCCAAGAAAAGTCTACTGGGGTTTCAGGAATTAAAATATTGGGGCTTTATAGTAGGACAAGGAACAGTAAAACCTAAACCTCAAAAAGTAATACAGATCCAGGAGTTCCCACTGCCACAGTCGAAGAAACAATTGAGACGGTTCCTGGGCCTGGTAGGGTATTATAGGCTGCGGTCACACGCAACATTAGCCACGCAAGAGATACGGAAGACAGGCGGAGTTTCCGGGCGCGATCTCACCAGCACATCTGGGGAGCGTAGCGCTTCTGTGGCACAACCGAGCCTTCCTCCCGAAACCACGCAGCAAAAAACTAGTACCTCAGAGGTACTAGTTTCCAGAAACTGCGGGGCAAGGGCGGGCGTCTGATCGTGTTTCCGGTGGCATCCGGCGCCCGCCCATGTCCCTTTGTGAAAAAGGTTTTTTTTTTCCCAAGTCCCCGTGGTTGCGCACATGCACCCAACGGAGCATGCACATTCGTAGTGAACACGATAAAGGAAACTAGTTTGCCGCACGCTTCTTCGTTGCGTGCAGGCATGTGTTGTGATCGACACCTCTCCGTAACCACAGAAGCTCCACGGTACCTCCACAGAACCTCCACAGGAGGTATGATCGCTTTACTGCGTGTTAGTTTGCCCCAGGGCAAACAGCCACGCTCCCCCCCCCCCCGCAGTTTCCTGCCCGTGTGACCGGGGCCATAGTTGATTTATTCCAGGGTAAATAGTTGATTTATTCCAGGGTAAATCTAGAGCATCCCCTCTGACAAATCTCTTGAGGAAATCTTACCCCAATGTAATAAGGTGGGGCCCAGAGACAGACCGAGCCTTCCAGGACTTAAAAGGGGCCCTCCAGACTGATGTAGTCCTACAGAATCCATTTATAGTACAAACAGATGCTTCAGCCATGGGATTAGGGGTGGTCCTAGCCCAAAAGATAGAAGGCTATGACCAACCCATCTTATTCCTAAGTAGGAAACTGACAGATGCAGAACGGCAATATTCCACAATTGAGCGTGAGACCTTGGCCCTGAAATGGGCCATTAATGCGTTAAGTTATTATCTATGTAACAACCCCTTTACTGTGATGACAAATCATGCGCCTTTGCAATGGCTCACCCGCATGAAGGATACAAACCCCAGAATTCAACACTGGTATTTATCCCTATTACCCTACAGTTTCACCATTCAGCAGCATGCCAGGAAACAGAATGCAAATGCCAATGGCCTTTCACACCTCTTCAATCCTCCTGTCCAATCACCAGACGCCACAGGGAACTCGGGTCCAGGGGGGGGTGCCAGACAGAGCTGGCTGGTTCACTCCCAGAAGGCAATTCACTACAACCCCAACACAAAGGATCCACAGAAGTGAGGTTGATCGGGAGAACGAGGGAACAGTGAAGGAGAACAAGGGATCTCCAGGGTTACGAGAGAGAATCCAGAGAAGGGAAGAAGGATGACAAGGCTTCAGAGAACAAGTGCGAAGAGTCAACAACGACCTCAGATGAAGACCCATCGAATGAATCTACACGCCAAACTGAGGAGGCAAAGAAAGGAGACGAGGAGGCGGTCCCGACAGACGGGAGGCAGACCACCATAGATCATTGGCCCTGTTGCTTTAAGCTGGGGAATGGGTTGAGTAGGAATAAAGAGGAGAGAGACACACAGCCGGGGAGGATGAAATCGGAGCGAAACAAGGACTGGGTAACAGCTGTGAAGTAACACTGTCCCAGGGGGTTTCGCTCTGATAAATAGGGAAGAGCACCCGGGCTAGGGGCCTCGCCTATGTTCTGAGGCTAGTGATGTGTTGGACCTCCATTCCAGTCACCTACGTTCTCCAGCAGATGCGTAACACCCCTAGGTAATACCTGAATCCTGACACCTCCATATCTGTGAGGCTGTGAGAGAGTGACTAGCCCCAGGTCACCCATTGAGCACAATAACAGAGTAGGGATTTGAACCCAGAGGCCAATCAGGCAGGATCTATGTTACAGCATGTAAGACATTTATTAAGTAATGTCTGTGAAAACACATTATTTCCTGTAGTGATATTTTTAAAAAAATTATTCACAAAATTGATATTGGGGCTCGCTGAATCAGCAATTACAATTAAATACAGTTTAGGCAGATTGATTGCAATAGCTCTATTCTTCGTGATCAACATGTTTGTTCTTCACAATTTTTTTGAATACTTCCTCCTGTTTCTCTTCCTCCTATGCTTAACATCTGACCTCACCTGGTCTACTCAGGCCTTTTACTCTTGCTAGAATGAGTGCCCATTCAACAGTGGTTATGTGGCGGATTTGTTGACTTCCGGCGGTACGGCGCTGTGCCACGGGCGCGTTCCTAGGGTGCTCCTAGGAAGCCTGGCTCATGATCGCTCTTTCGAAGCCCCCCGAGTTTCGGGTGGCCCCGCTTGGTCTCCTGGAGGGAGACGCAAGAGTATGAGGCTTGACCGGCCCCCCCGTTTCCCTGGCAAGGACGGGGGGTGAACCGGTTTGCCCTGAAGCAGGAGCGACATCGAGAACGGGAACATGGCTGCCGTGTCTCCCGTATAGCAGCTGCCACCCGCAATTTTAATCCTCACTTCGTTTGTTTATCACGAACTTTATTTTTTGCCTCTACGCCACCCCAAAAGAGACTTTAACTTAAATAAGCGGATGCGCATACGGAATACCCCGTTCTCGGCGGTTCCCTTTCCCAGCGGCAACGGAAGCGGCTAGGAAGACATCATGGGGGAAAAAAAGGTCGGGGGTAAGAATATATACCTGTTGGACTTATAAATAGAGACTAAAAACAGATATAAAATTATAGAAGACGTGTGGAAATGTATTTGGTTTGACCATCTGTTTGTTTGACAATTGCAATCACCTGGAGTAAGTGGATGTGAATCTGCAACAAAATGGAGGCGACCTTCGTTTGTAACAAGGTGCGGGACGCAATAATACAGGAGCTTAGCTCTAGTAACTTTCCAAAACTACTGCATGCTGAATTAAATAAAGCGTTGGACCAAATGTGGGACAATATTTTTGAGAATTACAAATGTTCACTTGATGAGGATACTATTGTAACAGATCAAATAATAGTTGTGGTGGAGAGAAATGAACTGTTGCAGACAGAGAGAGAGAGAGCAACAAGGTAGCCTCCCTGCTCCTAAAGAGAAAGAAGAATGTGAGCAGGAATCACAGATTACAATAGCAAGAACTGCAGACAACGTAGGCGAAGTAAGACAAAAAACGGGACCAGTTAAAAAAGTTGGCTTGTTAATAACACAAAGTAAAGAAGAAAGGAGGAAGAAAAGGAAGAAAAGGAAAAATAAAATAAAGAAAGGACAAAGGAAAATCAGTGGCCTCTGTTTTAAAGAACCTCTGATTTGGGACATAAAAAAGACAAAAAAGGATGAGGAATACAAAAACTTGCGCCATATGAGTGAGAATGCAGAAAATCAACGTAGAAAAGAACAACAGTACAATGTAATCATAAGGAAATTAAAGGCAGAAGGCAGATTTAATGTATTGGATCTTATAGGTACTCCACAACTCGGAAAGTAATGAACCAGGAATGGATTAGTAATGAATAGATGAAAGATATAGAGATGGATAAAAATACTGAATAGGATTTAGGTTTTGTTCTGTCTTGCCTTTTCTTTTCTCAAAGTCTCTCAATATAATGAAATAGAGGGCAGAAAGAGAGTATAATATACTAGCGCTTTATAAGGACTGTAACATGGGTTCTGTTTGCATGTTGGCTTGTAGTCAGAGGAAATTGATCCATATATATAGGATGAATAGTCTGGTAATCACAGGTGTGGGGTTTTTTTGGTTATTAGGTAGTGTTTACTGATGGTAGTTACAACTGTAAAATTAATAAATGGTGAAATGGGAGCATTTTATGAGGATTGATGCATAGACATAAAATTGACTATGTTAACATTAGAATTTCACTTACTTTGGTAAATAGATATCTGGAATTATAAGAAAATAAGAATGCCAACAGGTATGAGATTATATAATTTTAATTTGAATGAAACGGCTAAACAATAAAAATAGATCAGGAATTTGTAGGCTAAACTAATTAGCTGTGAGCAGAAATTAATTATAAGATATGCAACTAACTGTTGTGGTGTAGTAGCTCAATTGTTCAAATTGTTAACGGATGGAGGGTGATGGGTTGTATGTTTTTGTTGTATAGTGTTGGTGTTTACAAACTTAATAAAAATTATTATTAAAAAAAACAGTGGTTATGTGGCTGCTTTTCGCATGTTCCCTACTCTGATAGCATTTGCTATTGCTCCTTTGATAAAATAGATTCAGCCTCTCGTATATTATTGGAATGCCCTTTATATTCTAATCTAAGATGCCATTTTATTCTACTGTGGCTGGTGAATTTCACAGACTTTAATCCAAGCAGGGTGTTCCCCATACTACACTCAGATCAAAATCCTATAACCTTGGGCATTGCAAAAAGAATTATTCCTTTTGTCTACCCTCACCCCCAAATTATGTTCCTTCCATTTTGCTAGTTGTGAGGAGATCAACACAGAGAAAGTGGATGGGGCCATAGCTCAGGGGTAGAGCATCTGCTTGGCATTCAGAAGGTCCCGGGTTCAATCTCTAGCTAAAAGGATCAGGTGGTAGGTGATGTGAAAGACCTCTACCTGAGACCCTAGAGACCTGCTGCCTGTCTGAGCAGAGCTTGATGGACCAAGAGTCTGATTCAATATAAGGCAGCTTTGTGTGTCATTTAACCAAACAAAACCCTGTTGACTGTTGCTGCTGCCCAATGATTTGCTGACAATGTATATTCCCATGGGCCAGGTACTTTGGAAAGTAGATGTTCTTGTCTATGGTTGTACCCTGATACAAAATGCCATGAACATCAGCTCCAGAAATGCATGACTCATACACTAACTTAAGCCTGCTGTTTCCATGGGAAATTCTTTGCAAAGGTAAGTCAGGGGAGAAAGTATCAGAACCAGCTCTAACAAATGTGAAACCTTGATTTGGGCTTCTAATAGAATACTTCCATCTCTGAAACTAAAACAATTAATTTCATTAGTGTTGTTGGCCCTCCATCAAAGTGAGACTCATTTGCTGCTTCCCAGCCCTTCTCTTCTGCCTGCTCTTTCCATTTCTTCTCCTACATGAGGGTATGGGTTCCCCAACCTCCACCCAGAGCCAGATTAAGGCCAACTGCCCATCTGCCCTTCCATTGCTTCTGACAAGACATTAAGACTCAATAAGTGCTCACCGTGCCAAAGAAACTTTTTTTAAAAAAAATGCAGATTAAAGAGGAACACAGCATATAAGAACAATTACAAAAAACCCCTGACTAATGTTGAGTGTGACAATGAAAGAGTTTAAGGGCATGAGAGCTAGGGGGGAACTCTGTGGTGCCCCCTTTCCCTAGGTGCCCTAAGCATGTGCTTATTTTGCTTAATGGTTAATCCAGGTGAACTGTATTTCCCAGATTGAGGAATCTGAGATGCAGCAGGAGGGAGGGAGGTATGGAGACCCATCCCTCCTCTTGAATGGCCAGTCCTCCCCCTAGTGTTGTTTGGAATCTTATGACATCATCAGGTGCTCTGAATCAGAGCACTTCCTAGTGGAAGTTCAGCCATTTGAAATGTATTGTAGACCTAGTCACATCATAGTTTAATATTGGTGATTCCCAGTCACCAGAACTTAAATGCAATAGCGTGGCACCAATATAGTATACTAGAAATAAGACCCATTGTGGAAATAAATACAACGAGCTCTAGAAAGAGGCTCTGGGAGAGTGCCAAGGCCTTGGGCACTCATCGTCAATGTGCTGTGGCAACCTCAGCAGGGTACAATGACACAGTCCACCATTTTCTCCAGAGGAACTGATCTCTGCTACCTGAAGAGCAGTTATAATTTTCAGTGATCTCCAGCCTTCACCTGGAGATTGACAACAATTGTTACCCAGAAAGAAATGGCTGGTTTGGAGGGTGGAGTCTATGACATTGTACCTGTCTGAGGTCCCACCCCTCCTCATACCTCACCCTCTCCAGGCTCCACCCCTCAAATCTCCATGAATTTCCCAACCTGGAGTTGTCAACCCTATCTCCTTCCCAGCCAAGCATCAACCTGCCATTATCTGCCTCTCTGATTTCAGCTTTGCATCTCCTCCCCCCTCCCTCCTTGAGATCAGTTGTAATTCTGAGTGATTTCCACCCCTTTCCTGAGATTGGCTACAGCGGTTCCCCAGAAGGGAATGGCTGGTTGGGAGGGTGGAGTCTATGGCATTGTACCTGTTTGAGGTCCCACCCATCCTCAAACCTCACCCTCTCCAGGTTCTATCCCTCAAATCTCCAAGAATATCCAACCTGGAGTTGGCAACCCTATCTCCTTCCCAGTCAATTATCAACTTACCTTTATTTTCCCCTCTTTCTTCAGCTTTCCATTTTCCCCACACACACATCTGCAGCCTCTTCCGTGCTCTGAAGCACTGACTGCCACAGAGTCCACCATTTTCTCCAGGGGAACTGATCTCTGCCATCTGCAGAGCAGTAGTAATTCTGAGTGATCACCATCCCTTACCTGGAGATTGGCAACAATGGTTTCCCAGGAGGAAAAGTAGTCTTTCTCTGCAATGGGGACCAAAGCAGTTTACATCATTCTCCTCTACCCCTTTTGATTTGCACAACAACCCTGTGAGGTAGGTTAGGGTGAAAGTCTGTGACTGGTCCAAAATCACCCACTCAGCTTCTACAGCAAGAACCTGGATTTAGCAGACCCTGCTCTGAAGCACTGACTGCTATGCCTAGGGTAGCCAAACTCGAGGTGGAGCCTGAAGATCACCAGGTATCACAACTGAACTCCAGACAACAGATCTATCCCCCCCCCCCCAAGAAAAATACTGCTTTGGAAGGTGGAACTACAGCTCAATTAAACCGTATGGAGGAACATTTTAAACAAAGAAACACAGCCATCTTACAAATGCAGGTAACTGCCATTTCGTTACACCTACCAACAGCCACTGAGGGAAGAGTTATTCCCACATGGGAGGCAAACAGGAGAAGTGTCTTCGTCAATAGAGAAAGCTGTTCTGACAGGGCACAGTGACTGAAGGTGGAGTGGGCGGGGAAGAGGAGCAGACCCAGCACCCGGCGTACAGCCATTGGAACACCGTTGGAGTGACAGGTCAGGGAGCCAAAGGCTGTGGAAGCATGTGGAATGTTCAGAAAAGAGTCACACAAAGAAAGGATTATATATAAGAAGAGATGAACTAGTACTAAGAATCTTGAAACATTGCCTTCAGTACTTCAAGATTGTGTTGAATGAACAACAACAGACAAACTTGATGAAGAATACGCAAACGGAATGATTACTAGAATGCTGTTGTTTGTCTTAGTTGTTTTTGTAATAAGTGTATTAGATTAGGACCTTGTGCCTAAGATAAGACCTTATTATTTGCTGTAAATATTTCTACAGAAGTGACATCATTCTGAATGTACTGTTGAGATTCATGGCTAACGCTTAAGTTGTATTTGTGTTAATGAATCATTCTAAAATACTTTAATAATTCACATTTAGCATAATATAAAAACAGAAAAAAATGTAAAATTATACACGGTGAATTAGTGTTTTACTTAGTCACATACACCACGGTCTGGTTTGTTGTAGCGTAAAAGCTTAGCTGGGACTGGGTCTGGGAGGGAGGTTCTTCTGATTTCTCTCTCTATGGTCCCTGCCATGTGGGGGGGGGAAGGATCGGCAAAGTGCGGCTTTTGAAAGCCGCACCAAAATAGAGACACGGCGGCGGGATCATACAGATCCCGTGAGCCGCCGCGCAATCGCTCCCCAGCACGATCAGATGCCGGGGAGACTGGGGAGAAAGCGATGGGAGGCTGCCGAACTGCCCATGTGTGAGCATGCGCAGTTCGGCCAGGAGCCGGGGATGTGCCGGCAGAGGGACGCGCCGGTGATCCCACGGCCGCGCTTGCCTTGGCCATTCCGGTAAGACCTCCTCTGGAGATGGTGTATTTTTGATGCGGGTTTTCGGCCGGAAGGGCCAGATCGGGGATCGGTGCGCAACGTTTCCCAGATGTTGCACTGGGATTGCGCCCGTTTGCTGCGCTCCCGATCCGTCCCTCTCCCGGCCCAAAACCTTTCGTGTGACCGGGGCCTTTATATAGCAAAACCTAGGGCTGGACTGTATAATGTCTAGCTTATTTTTAATAAGCTTCCACCTATATGAGTCCTTCTCTCCAACAGCTGGAGAAGCCCAGTTTAAAGTAGCCCTATGAAACGATCAATTGCTACAGCAGGACTTTCTCCAAAGCTTGCAGTCCCATCAACAGCTTAGCTTAAGAGGCTTACCAGTATCCTATAGTACAAGTTTTAAAAGACAGTGCTGATCTAGTCGGGGGGGAGCTCTCAGGTACGGAGCTCCGGAAGAGAACCTCTAGGGGGCGGGGCGGTCACGTGGTGAAGCCCCGCCCCCTTCTTTACCCCGCCCTCTGCTTCAATCCTCATTCCGTTTGGGAATGAGGATGAAGCAGGAGGGTAAGTAGCCGGGCCTTCTGACACACTTCCGGTGATGTCAGGGGGTGTGGCCTTCTGTCACTTCTGGTGATGTCAGGGGGCGTGGCATATGCAAATAAGTTATGCTAATGAGTTATGCTAATGAGCTCCGGCAGCTCTTTTTCTACAACAAGACCCCTGGTGCTGATATGTTTTACTGCTCAAAAGCCATCAGGCATTTCTTAGAGCTCAGTCCTGATTTTACCAGTTTAGAACAGTTTTGAAGTAGTTTTTAATGGTATTTTGTGTGTTAATGGAAGTTGCTCTAAGGGAAATTTGCTTTCATTGTTCTGGTATTGTTTTTGTATGCCACCTTGAGCATTTATATTGGTTCCCAGGGCTAAAAATAGAATGAATTTCATCTTTTAAAAAATTAAGCACATTGAATTCTATTGATTTCAATGGAACAGTTCAGTGCATGCTTATCTTTCCTACTGAAATAAATGAAAATGGCTTCACTTTTGGCAGGACATGCTTTAGACTGTTTTTGCTACTTTACTAAATTGTTCATTTGCACTGTTCTCCAGTTCTGTAATCCTAATTCTAAATTTAATGCATTGTTTATCGGAGGCTCTTGTGGTTGCTTTTCATTTTTTTGTATTCTGCCCTGAGTCTCAGTGAGGAAGGAAGGCTATAATTGAAGCTGATAATACCGTAATAATAGTTATGTATTGGATAGCCTCTGCCTTGTGTTGTATATATTTTCTTAAATGAGTTGTGGTGTGTATGTTTAAAGTATTCTATTGGCAGCATTTTTTATTGTTAAAGCACAAGGTGATGGCAGTATGATTTTTGAATTAACACTGCATTTTTCTGGTGGTGTTGAGTTTTTTGGCCTGTTTTTAAGCTATGAATTAGTCTGCTGGAGTCCTCTATTGCTGCTTTAAATCAAACTTGGGGGGCTAGATTGTTTTCTGCTTAATATTTAACTGCTTTTAAAAAAGTGCTTTGGTCAGGTTCTTTATTCATTAATTTTGGGTACAAGTGAACATATATTTTGCTATTTGGTGTCTAACTCTCCCCAGCAGTAGGATTCTACAGCGTTCTTGGTACTTTATCCAAACTTCTCTTGAGCTTATGCATGATTTTGGAAGTTTGTCGTTGTTAGTCCTTGAGGGAAAGATACAGGAATTGTTTTATTGTGACCGGAGGAGGTGGGGGTTTGGTGCAGTATGCTGGATGTAACGTCATTGGAAGGGAATGTAGCTTCAGAAGTGACATCACTTGACCTTTGACTGAGAAGTGACATCACAGAATGTGACATCACAAAATTGAAGTCACATCTTGGCTCCTGGCTTCACCCCTAAAGTTCCCAGATATTTCCTGAGTCAGACCTGGCAACCCTAGCCCTAGGGGAATTTTTTTTTAAAAAAAAAAAAACAACAACACCCAGAATTGTAATCCCCTCTCACTTGATCAACCATAGATCAAGTTTCAATCTGAAGAGCTGTTCATAAGAAGAAGACTAAAATTCTATTGTGCAATCTGCTTAAAGGATTTTGTGATCACGAATCAGGAGTGAACAAAATGCAAAAGTAATAATGCAGATCTGAGAGGGCAGAAAAAAATTAGTGCTTTTCACAGCTCATGACTCCCACATTTTCTTTTCATTTTTCAGTGCATAATAACCCTTCCTATTGTTCCCTGTAGCCACAGGGATGACTATTTTTATTCACACACCTTTCTCTGGGTTTTAGTAAAAGCAAAGCCAATAATTGGTTTAGATTTCAAATATTTTTGAGGCTCTCATTCATTTCTAGAGTTTACAGAGATTTCCTTCACTTGAGCATGTGTGAATGTATGATTCTCCTACCATCATATGCAACCTTGGGACTCATTGACAATCTCACAAGAAAGCCGGGTATATAAATGGCTATTAGACATTTTGTTTGCATTTTGTTGTTTTGTGGGCTATTTGCAGGCTGTTGTAGGCTTCCTGGAAACAGCTGGCTTGCCACTGTGGGAAGCTTTTGGGTTCATTGAGGTATTATGTTCATGTGTGATATAATTGGATACAGCAAAATTTCACAAGCAGTTTTGATAACACACATTGTCAAATATTTAGCCAAGGAAACCTATTTGTTAACGTAGTGCATATGTATTTGCTCATGTAGTACACAGAAGCTTTGTGACACCTTTACCTGTCATGCCACTAAGCATTATTTCCAGCCTTTAAGAACATATATTCCAATATCTTCCCCTCCACAAATCTACTCACTTACCACAGAGCTTTGGAATTCTAGATATCCTCGATAACCTTCATGCCAATTAAGCACACTTGAGTTAAATCATGGGAAGCATGTATGATAATCTTGCCCACTTTTGGAAATCTGTCATATATCATGAGTTCTCTGGAGACAGTGTGAAGTTGTTTATGTGTCTGATGTGTGCTACTAAGTTGCTTCCAATTTATGGCAACCCCATGAATTAATGATGTCCAAAATTTCCTATTATTAACAGCCTCACTCAGGTCTTGGAAACTGAAGGAAGTGGTTTCCTTTATTGAGTCACTCCATCTCATGTCGAGTCTCCCTCTTTTCCTACTGCCTTATTGTATTTTCCAGTGAGTATTGTCTTTACTTCAGTGGGAAGGTAACAGCGTTCCGTGTGCCTTGGTGTTTAGGCATGCCGGCCACATGACCACGGAAACGTCTTCGGACAGCGCTGGCTCTTCGGCTTTGAAACGGAGATGAGCACCGCAACCCTAGAGTCGGATTCGACTGGCTTTCGAGCAAGGGAACCTTTACCTTTATTGTCTTCTCATTATTTGATAGATAGACTTATTTTAGTCATTTTAGCTTCTAGGGAAAATTCAGGCTTGATTTTATCTAGAACCCACTTATTTATCTTTTGGGTGGTCCATGGTATCTGTAAAACTCTCCTCCAATACCACATTTTCACTAAAGCCATACACATTCTGAAAACATTGTGCTCCGTGGAATGGGTTTGATTGGTTGCTTCGCAAATATGTGGACCAAACTTCACAGGTTACCCCTCATCCTCCCCTCACGAGTTTTCACAAAATACACTTACCAGAAACTGGACCTGAGCCAGTTTTGCCTTGGCCCATCTGGGGGGAGCTTTGGACAAGGACAGTGTGTACTGAGAAATGGGGAAGATCAGGTGCTACGTTATAGCAGCAAAGGGCAACCTTCATTTCCAGCCATCTCGGTGACATGAACAATTATAACCTGCAAGCAATTGCAATTTGCAATAATTCGCCTTTATTTATTTATTTTAAAAAATGTCTACCACAGTCCAGCAATCGTCAGGCAGTTGCTCAACAGAGCTGCTGAAAACATATAGCTAACAGCACAATGTAATTTGCAGCAGCTTATGCTCACTTGCTAAACACTTGCTGTGTTAATTGTGATTTCATGCACCACTGGCTACCATGGCCTGCAGGGAACATCTATGGGAGGCAAGAGTTCCCCCTTCTGCTGTGCATCTGTATATGTGTTAACTTTCAGATAGGCTACAGAAGCTAATTGTCTTAAGCCTTGCAGATAAGAACCACAGTAAACTGTAACTTTCTTTCTTTCCAGATTACCAGAGAGGTTCCTCATTCTTTTCAGGCCTGGTCTATACATGCAGGAGTATCCAAACTAGGGTTCCCAGCCTAGTTATTTGTATCGCTCTTCACCATAGAAAGACTACTCTGTGTGTATCTCTATTTTTCTGATAAGCAATTCCACTAAAGTGTAGATCTCCTTTTTTTTTTAGTACAACCAGTCTTGTACTTTCGTTACCCAAAATAGTCTCCATAGTTGAGGGTGTTAGTTTAGGACACAGTGCGAGAGAAGGGACAACTGGGATCGAACCACCTATGTCTACAGGTCACAGCTAATTCTGAGGGATTCCTACCCTATTTGTCTGAGGCATTCCTATCCTATCTCTACACCAAACCAACCCCCATAGACTCAAGGTGGAACATTTGAGGAGAGGACACATGTCACCCACTTGCATTCTAAAGAACTTTATGGCCATTTGCACAAACTCATGGGCCAATAGGTATGGCTGAATAACACAGCCTCAAGAGATGAAAGAGGGGGGAAGATTCCAACCCTGATAGTCTCTCTTATAACATAACACACACAGATCCACATTCATATGCTCACACACACTCTAGTGAGAGTTTCTCTATGGACGTCACTCTACATCTGCTTTCCAAGACAGGTGTGTCAGCTCACATTACTCAGAGGTGCAGGGTGTTGCCTGCATGACCCACCATTAATCTGTTACCCAAAATAGTCTCCACTTAAATTGGGGGAATTAGTTTAGGAGACTGTGTGAGAGGAGGGGAAACTGGAATCAAACCACCTATGTCTATGGGGATGATCCCTCTGAGAACTCTTGAAAATAAACAGGCAGATGTTTAACTGGTAGGGTTTTTATTAAACAAAAATAAATGTTGATGGGATTATTCTGGGTGAATCAATAGGTCCTGGGTGACGCATTGTTCTAAAGTCCTGTGTCTCTCTAGGGCAAGGAAGGGGTGGTAGCCAGTCAGCCACTCTGACTAGCACCTTGGGAGGGGAAATTCAGACCTCTGCCTGGATGGCATCCAACTTGGTCTATTTTGGCCCAAGCAGTGCCCTGCACTTAGGGGTTTGGGGTGATATTAAGAGAGGTGTTTCTCGGTCTGGGTCTTTAACCTATGAACTGCCCCTCAGCAGGAGGAGAGGTTAGACTGCTAACAGCTGAGGGATATTTTTTTGTTTCCATTGCCTGGCAAAAACCATCCTGGCAGCAGTAATCATATGTAAGGCAATCATTTCCTGTGTCTCTGGTTTATAGGGGATTTGTTTTTCCAACCTGACTGATATAATTTTCACCACTTGTTTCCAATAACTGGGCAGAGAACAGGCTTGGGAGGGGGGGGGTGTTACAAACAACCTTTAGCCTAGTGTCTATGTAAAGTCATTGAATCAATCAATAAAGCCATTTGTCAATGGATGTATATTTTAATTTTGTCCACAATCTATCTCTCAATATAGAGTCAAAAGCTGACTTAAAATTGATATACAGCATCATTTTTGAAGGCCTTATTCAAAAGATGCTGAAGGATTAAAGCTTGATCTATTGTAGAGTGGCCAGACCTAAATCCAGCTTGTTCATCAGCAATGATACTTTCTTCCTCTAGCCATCCCAAAAGCTTCTCTAGTAGATCTTTTGCATATAATTTGCTGATGACACTCAGAAGGCTAATTGGTAGATAACTGGCAGGATTTAATTTGGAACCCTTCATGAAGATTGGAATAATTATAACTAAACTATAGTCCTTTGGAATCTGAGTTGAGCGATCAATCTGGGTGAATATGGCTGCTTACAGTGGGACCCACCAATCCAGGTTGTCCTTTAAGATTTCTGGTGTTATAGTATCAGTTTTGGGAACCTTCCCTGTTTACATCTGAAGGATGAGATTTTTAATATCAAGAAAGGATACTGGAGGCCACTCTGGTAAATCATGATGCTCAGATGAGGGGAGCTGGGCAGGGTCCGATGTATAAACGCTCTTAAAGTATGTCTCCCAGACGCTTGCTGGAATGTGTGCCTCAGGACCAGCAATGTGTACATTGCGACTGTCCTCCAGAACAGAACTGAGTCATTTTGATTTGAAGCTGCTATTAATCTCTGCCATAGGTCTTTCATGTACTGTTGTTTTTTTTCCTTCCTAATAAGGAGTTTATATGTGTTTTTAATATCTTACCACTCATTTGGCATTTTAAGCAAATTCTGTAGTCTATAAAGTTTGTATTGATCAACCAGATTTTTTTTTTTAACTTCTTGGCAGTCTTCGTCATATTTCAGTGTGCTTTCATGGCTGAGTACTGGTCTACTTGAAGTATATTGAGATGTTAAAAGGCTCTGCGGGGATTGAATTAATTTATGACATGTGTCAAACACAGTCATCATGGGGGCAGGGCTTTGGGTAGCATGACGGTGGACATATTCTTCAGAAGCGCCTCATCCCCTCCCACACTTTTCTGCCCTCAACTCCGCTAAATGCTAAGTTAACTTGCTTAATTATCAAACAGATAATATCTGGATCCCTGCAATACCGCAGATCAAATCTGGTCGTGGTACGAGTGATATTTATTTAAAGAACCATGATGCAATTGCTGAAACTGAGAGCATGTTGACCAACAAGATGGCACCCAAGCAAAACACCGTCACACAAAATGAATTCTCACTACTAAAGACTGACCTCCTGAAATTGATTCACCAGATGGAAATGGGAATCTTGGAGAAAATGTCCTCACCAATGGATCCGCTTCTTGAACAAATGAAGGAAATCAAAATTAATCTGCTGCAAGTAGATCAAAAAGTGGAAACAGCCTTACCTACAAGTACTGCCCACCAAGATGACACCCAGGCTCATAGATAGGAAGTACTGGAGGCCAAAGAACAAATCCTTCTACTAGAATCCAATGCAAGACACGGAAACCTTAAACTCAGAGGTATGGAAGAGGGCTCTGAAGGGTCAGACAGCTTGCTAGACTTTATAAGCTCATGACTGGTGTTGGTCTTACAACTTGAAAATGCCCAGTTTTTAAAGATCGAGAAAGCCTACCATCTAGGAGCCCCAAACAACCCACACCAATCACAACCAAGAGACGTAATTACAGTGGCTGTTCCTGATCACAGAAAACAAATCCTAGATTTGGCAAGAGTACAGGGTGTTCTTTGTCATGGTGAAACTATGATTTAGGTATTTCCTGATGTACCTGCAAAAACCTTGGTGTACCTGATGTACCTGCAAAAAAATCAGAAGGAATCTTATAATGATCACCGCCAAACTACATATATGATACAAGTGGCTTGCCTCTGGTAAACTCTTGATTCTGCATCGGGTCAAACAACTCCAAGCCTGGGATGTGGAAAATGGAAAGAATCTGCTTGAGTCAGTTCGAGTTGATACATCATTATACACTGACAGATCTTCACAGAAAAGAAAATTTCCATCCCCAAGCACTCCTGAAAAGACTCTGAAGAAGTTGGCTCATAATGAAGCAAAGAACTGACACTCAGAAAAGTGTGAAGGTGCTTTCTGAAGAGTAATATGGAGTCTGCATTGTTTCACAGTTATTTACAATTGCCTTTAAGTGTTTAGTTTATTGAATCTGATTTAATTAACAATTATATCTGGGGGAAGGGGGGGTTACAGGACCATTGCCCTTCTTATTTTAAATGTTTCCTCTTGGTTGGCAAGTGGCTTCTGTTAGTAGCCACTTGGTCAAGGATGGTTGTAAGGGGATTATAGGGGAAACGCTGGAAAGTTTCTCTTAAAATCATAAAAATTTGCAAGCATTATTGCATAGTTTATTTCTCTCTTAGATTTAGATTACCTTTATTGGGGGGGAATAAAAGGATAGTTGGGGCTTTAATTTGGGGAGGGAGAAAGTTTTATTTCAATTAATTTGAACAAACTAATTCCTAGTAACCTTACTTCAGTTGATTGTGCAAACTTTGAATCAATTTCCTTATCATTTAATGGATTTACAAATTTAGTTCATTGTACTGTTACTAACGTCTGCCTCTACAGGAAGATAGGCTTGGTTTAAAGTCATTTTTAAGGGGGGGGGGACTCACCAAAACAAAAAAGACAACAGAAATGTAATAACAGACAAAAAATTGATTTCTGGACACCTATCTCACATCTTGGAGCTGCGGTGGCTCAAGTGGTTAAGACACTGAACTGCAGGCTGTGGAAGGTCAGTAGTTCAGCAGTTCGAGACTCGAGTTGCCGCATGACGGAGTGAGCTCCCGTCTCTAGTTCCAGCTCCTGCCAACCTAGCAGTTCGAAAGCAAGAAATTGCAAGTAGATAAATAGGTACCACTTCGGTGGGAAGGTAACAGCATTTAGTGCGCCTTAGTGTTTAGTCATGCCAGCCACATGGCCACGGAAACATCTTAGGACAGCGCTGGCTCTTCGGCTTTGAAAAGGAGATGAGCACCGCAACCCTAGAGTTGGATTCGACTGGCTTTCAAGAAAGGGAACCTTTACTTTACTTTACTTTAGGACCTTCTTGGTGGTGGCTCCACACTGTTGGAATGAGTTCCTGGAAGACATCAGGGCCCTGTGGGACCTTCTACAGTTCCACAGGGCCTGTAAACCAGAGCTCTTCCACCAGGCTTTCGATTAGGAGCTGCCACTAACATATCGACAACATCTGATTTGCCAACAACTGTATTGTTAAGGCCTTGTGTTAATAGTAATGAGAACAGCTAATGATACTGGTATGACCACATAGTACAATCATAAAATGGCCTTATAAGAAATGGCCGCCGGAGCTCGACGAGGGTAGACATGTGCAGAGTTGCTCCGTCGCTAACTACTCTTCCTGGGTTCTATTCCTCTTTTTTGTAACTTTGAGTTCCCGAGTCTCTCTCCAAGTTTAGGGGGGAGAGCAAGAGGCTTTTTCCAGCTAACGGGTGTGAGGCAAACACCTATTTTGTGCTTTGGAGCTGCCTTGAAGCAAGGGAACCCTGAGGACGCCCGACAGAGATGCTGGACACCAGTCTAGCAACAAAGAAAGGCTCAAGCTAGTTATAAGATAAGTATTATAACCTAGCATACTAGAGTAGAGTATAGAGCCGCAATTAATCAACGTGCATTTTTTTCCCTTTCTTTCTCTCTTTTTTCCTCCTCATCCACCTTGGATAGAAGAGCCATTTAGTTTACTGATTGGCTGTTACAAAGAAAGCTCAAGAAAGTAATAATTTAAGAGAAGAAGGGGCAAGAGAGGGAAATGAAAAGATCCAACTAACTGGTTTTGTTTGGATTTTCTTGCATGATTGATCCCCCTGGGTTTCTGGAGTCCGGCTGAAAAAGGGCAACGTGCAAGTCAGTGAAGGATGATGTGAGAGTAAGGAGGCTAACAAGGTGGAGAAAAGGGTGGAGTTCAGACAGAGAGGTGAAGCGGCGGAAGTGGAGTTACGTGGCAGAAGGGCGGAACCAGGAGAGAGTGGCTGAGAAAGAGGAGGAGTTCAGGCAACAAGACAGAGAGGCGGAGTCAAAGTGATATGACGGGAGGCAGACTAAACGCATTATGAGAGTGACGACAGAAGAAACCGACGGGTTTAGTGACAAGGCACTCTTGAGGGGAGGGCGAGCCTCGATGATGTGGTGAGGCAAACCTGACGATGGAAAGAATGCCAGGATAAACGGAATGGAAAGAGCCGAAAAGACAGTATCACAGCAAAGCTCCTTAAAGTGACCACCACGTAAAACAACTATCTAAAATAGTACCTAAGGACAGTAGTTAAAGTTAAAGTGTAGATCAAAATAAAAACTAGAACAAAAGCCATTTAAAAGTTTAGACTTACATACCAAACCTAATAAGACGGGAAGAACTTAATAGAATAGGGAAGGCTGGGGAAAAAATTATTATAGGAACTAACAGGGACTAATCTAAAACCTAGATAGATAAATTCATACAATAGGTACGAAATACTAATCATTTAGGTGACATAAATAATTACACTGCAGTTTAAGTTAATTAAATTATTATTAAATAAATAAAATAATAATCAAATTAATTAATTAAGTAAAGACTGGTAGTTAGTAATCTGTATGTATTGAATGTTATTGCTTATTGAATGTAATGAATATTTATACCTGACTAGGATGAAATAATGATACACTGTGCACTTTACTAAATGATGACCATTAGTTTGCTAAAAGGTTTTTGCAGTGTATATTTATTTGTTACAAGACTCTCCTAACATTGCAGCTCGGGTCACTTCATTTGAGTAGAAAGCAGGGGTATTTCCTCCGCAGTTGTGAGATCACACCTCCCTTTGTAGCTGTGGGTGCAGTCTGTCACTGTGTGATCAGACACAACTGTGGGTGAATCGGGGGGTTGCCGTTTGTTTCCCATGTGCATAAACGTGTACTCGCGCCTCCACACTGAGGGCCCCCTATGGAGTATGCAACAATGCACATACTGTGTATGGGGGGGATGGCACCGAGTCAGGATGGCATGATCAGACCATACTGATGGCATGAGAGTGTGCTTGTGCAATCAGACAGGGGAAAGTCCATCCATGGCCTGTCGGAACCCATTAGAGCTGGACTTTCCCCATCTTTTTGCTCCACTTCTGCAGCAGAGCAGCACCGGTTGCCAATGACTGTGGGATGCTTCCCAGATGTTGTCGTCTGATCACTCCCTTTAGATCTGTCAGGCATTCGTACTTATGTTGGATCTAAAGGTGCGTGTGATCGTAGCCTTGGTCTTTAGAAATCAAAATCACCTTGAGTCTTGAGAAAAATCTATGTCTCTCTGAAAAATAAGTATATTTTAGAATTATCATTTTTGGTCTCCATATATCCTCTAGGCCTAAATTATCTTTTTTTTTTTTTTGAAACCCCCAAGAGGGTAATTTTATTGGTTTTTCAATAGACTACATAAATACAACAGAAAATATAGGAAGGGGGACTACAACTAGGGATAAAGAAAAGATACCCACACTAATTAAAAACCCAAGAGTAGGAGATCATTTCCATGTTAAACTACATGTTAGTAAATATGTGTTAGTATAAAAATATACTTGTGAGTTATTTTTAACTACTGCTTCAATGTTAATAATTTTAATATTTTGAGATTTAATATTTATCCATCAAATCAAAGAAAGCCTTTGACATTTTACCTTGCATAATTTTAATATTTTTTCCTGGAAGTCTGTCTATTTGAGGAGAAATCACACCATTCCAATCACCCATCAAACACCAACTTTCACAAGTCAACTCCTGTAATCTATCCATAAGTTGTTTATAGAAGAACCCCTTGTTTTGATTTGGGGCATAAATTCCCAACACCATAGTATTGACCCCACCAGAATTGATTTCTACCACTTACAAATCTGCCACATTCATCAGAAATACCCACTCTGGTTTCAGTTGGGGGTTTATAATCTTTGGATTCAAGCAAGTTACTTGTCCTTTTCTGGGGTCTCTGTCTCAAAGTCACTTTTGAATCTGTCCAAAAATTATCTTGCTTTTAAAAATAATATTTTATTAATTTTATAAATAATAGTAACATAAAACAATAGAACATACAGATATTGATATTGTAACAAACGAAACAAACAACAAACATATCATCAAACTATGAAATGTGATACTGTGCAACAAAATCATTAATAGAAAGAAAACTGAACATATTTCCCAGGTAAAGTACTTTCTTTTGCAGCAGTGTTAGATATATAATCAAAAAAGGAGAATCGTTTTTCCATAAAGTGTGACTGACAGCAAAAGCTTTCAACAAGCAATAACTGGTCCAATATTTTATCCAGAACTATAAAGTCCTATATTTTCAAAAACCATTGCCTAACTGTGGGAGTCCCATCTGATTTCCATTTTTCTGCTAACAATTGAATTTTAGGTCATGTCCACCAACAATGGATGAACGTACCTGTATTTCCACAGCCTTTCCAACATTGTGATTTTGGAAAACAGAGTATGGCATCCCAGCTTATAAATCATATGGTGAATCTTATTATATTGGATCCAAGGGATTCCAAATTGTATTTCTGCTTCAGTTGAGTTTTAGATCATAGCTGTCCTTTATGAAGAATGTCACAAAATCTAAATATTCCTTTTTTTGTCAATTGAACATAAGTATCTCTGGTGCTACCTGGAACAAACTGTTGTTGTCCCTAAAATGCTGCTACTGGAAAGGAACCTGGGGCCAACATACTTCTGTTTCTATCCCAAACATATAAGGTGATACTTGAATAGGGATTGGCTAAATTGTCACTTTTAAGACAGAGTTCAGTCTGAATCTTTGTTGTTTATAGGGAAAAGGGACTCTTTCCAGCTTACCCCATCGAAATATAATATTTTTCTAAAAGGCGAAAGATTTATGCGATCTAGCTTTTCAGTTTAAAAGGCATAATCTTTTCTGTTATGCAAAATTATAGGGATTTCTTTCATAACAATTATATCTTTGTTATCCATTCTCAATCTTTTCTTAAAGTGGTATTGTAAAACTTGATCTCTGATCTTCCTTCTTACAAAATGAACTAGAGTATCGCTTGGGACTTTTTTCATGCTGGCAAATCTTGAATTTATTCTATACATCTTATCAATTTCTGCTTCCATATCATCCTCTTCGAACTCCAAAAAATCTGCTAAGGCTACATTTCTGTTATACCTCTGAATCTTAAGCAGAATTCTTTCTCTCTCAGATCCAACAATGCCAAATAATCTTGTTGTTTCTCCAACTTTTTATTTACCACATCTGTCCTACATTCTAAGGTTTCCACTTTATCAGAAATTTGTTTCACTTCACCAACAATTTTTTTCTAAAGAGCTGTCCAATTTTTTAACCTCCTGTGTCATTTCATCTCTCATTTCCCCAAACTTTTTGTCCATTTTTGAAAAGCTCTCATCCATTTACTTTTCAAATCTTTCTAGCTTAGTATTGATTTGTTCAAATAATAGATGGCCTGTATGGCCCCTTCCAACTCTGTGATTTTGATTCATCCAGACATTGAGGTCCTTCAGTTGTCCCCAGTGGGTGCTTAGGGAGAGGCAGCCATGCTGCTGGCTGCTCCAGAGGTCCATGGTGAAGTGGACAGTTTGGCCTTGTACTCTGGAGAGCTTACCGTTGCCCATTGCTACTGTGGAGTGGCACATGGAAGGGAAGACTTGATGGCTCATGGTCCTCTCTGAGGGGAAAAAGTACCAGGGAGCCAGGTGTTGCAGCAGCTGCTGAAAGGCTATGTTCTCCATGAGGGAGAAGGGTTGGCCAACCACAGCAATAACCAATGAGGTGCGGGCTGCCTGAGCCCTCTCCTTGCCCTTTTGGGTGGCCCTGTGTGTATGACATCTTGGAGGGTGGGCTGCCTTGGGGTCCCAACCATGGCACCCAGAGTGAAGGGAGACTTTTTTGGAGGGGCCTCCTTTTCCCCCTCTGCATGTCCCTGCTGAGAGGTAGTGGACTTCCTCCTCCTCCCACTGCCTGCCACTCCTTCCTCCAGCAGCAACAAAGTGGAGTGCGCCCTTTGCAGAACAGAGCAGAGGAAGAAAGGGTGCCCAGGGTGTTAGTTCCCATCAGGACATGGGCATGGCATGCCTGACTCCACAACACAGGGGTCACTGGGGAGGGTGTGGAAATATTTTCACATGGTGGCCTGGAAATGTGCCCCCACAATTGGAGCAGGTGGGAGCTGCTTTCTGATGCTGGGCTGGGAGGTGCCAGAAGGAGGTGTACTTAAGGCAGCAGAAGCAGCAGGGAGTTGGGATGTGGAAGGGGAGGCTGCTTTCCCTCCACGCACTCTCTGAACCAGTGCTGTCAGAGTCCTCTCCAAAGACTTTTAGCAACTGCTGGTGTCTGGGCAGTGCTGCTTTGCAGGTGAGCAGGGGCTGTACCTCTGGAGGGGTGCAGCCCCCACCCCGGATACTCTTTTCTACTCCCTTTGAGTTAACTGGGAGTATTTAGATTTAAGCCACTTCTTTTGATATCAGCAAGTCATGCTGATGTTGGGGATGGACTCTGGGCCAAGAGAACTTAAGATGCTGATGTTCTTGATATGTGCTGCCCAATTCCAGTCCCTATGCCAGTAGAGTATGTGGGCATTCTGCATGATATGTTGTGACAGGGACTTAACTGCCATCCTAAATTGCTTCAGAATGGCATTAGGATTGTAAAATTGATTTTCCAATAAATCATCGGCGGGGGGTTACTTGCCTGACTTAAAACTGTAGTTTACAGACTGGTCTAAACTGATAAGGAGATTTTTGGCTCCCTTGGGTTCTTCATACCTCTGAGAACTATTAAAGTTGGTTTAAAAGCTTGCTTTCAGGGTTGATAGTTTTTACATAGTTTTTTTAGTTATTCTTCAAAGAGATTTATCATGTTTAGATTTAGTTTGCTTTGTCATTTTGTCCTAAAGGGACAATGGCTTTTCCTAGAACACAGTGATTATTAGTGACTTGCAAATGGAAACATTAAAGAGACTTAAATTTCAACATCACAATTAACAGGATTTTTCACAATGCTTTGTGATCTGTGTTTTTCTGTTTGATAGAGAAAATCAGAGATTGTATTACTTGTTCTCACAATAAATAAAAAAGAAATTAGCAATTTCAAATTTTGTGTTTTTCATTCTTCCTAAAATGCATTTATGTTTGAAAATTGGTGGGTGCACGGGGGGGGGGCACATGGTAGCCTCGTCTAGTGTGCAAAAAAACCCTGGCATCGGCCCTGGGTGAAGGTTATAAAATCTGGGTCCTCAGGCAAGAAACCTAGTAAACCCACTGTTCGGTGTGAGCAGAGAAGCTTGGTGGCTCAGAGCCATGAGTCCACTTATACCCAGAACCCAGCAGCAGACAGCAGATCACAAGCAGAAAGCAATCAATCTGCTCTACTTTTAACAAGCTCTGTGCCTCTCTTTCCATGCCCCAGCCAACAGAGGAAAGGGTGGAAGCTGAGATAGCATCCTGAGCCCACAGAGCAGAATGGGAACTCTGTGATTAGCATCCAGCAGTGCTTGTTAAGCTTTGCGTTGGGGAAATTAGGGGTGCAGGAACCTTTTCATGCACTCCCATTCCCACTGTATTCATTTGGGGAGGGAGAGAAGCTGACTTCCAGAGAGAGAGAGAGAGAGAGAGAGGTTCTAATCCAAAACTCATTTTATTCTATTACACACTCCTAAGTAAAAAAAAACACTTTTGTAGCATTTCCATATTCAACATAGAATATTTCAACACAACCCCAGTACATAAATAGTGCACTTGAAGTTCTGTAAAGAATATCCTTGGTTGCTCTGTCAAGCCCCTGAGGGTGGTTGACCAGAACAACCAGGAACAAAGCAAAATTCAGACATTAAGTACCCTTTTCCAACTATAGGCGCTAAAGTAACTGTCAATCAACTCTGTGACAAGCATTTGACATTCATCTCTAATGTGCACAAAAAAGTTCAGCCCATTCTTTCTATTTCTAGGGTCAGGAAGGTCAGGAAAACTGGGTTAAGCTAGGTTGACTCACAGAGTCAAGGAAGCTAGTTACTGATACTCTAACTATCTAGAATTTGATAGTGATTCCTGACTTCTGCATGTATAAACATTCCCAGAAAGCAAAAGTCATGTGAGGTGAAAATCATGTTTAGGGTTATTTTTTTCCTCGTTAACTTTTTTATTTTTAAAGACAAAACATACATAAAGACAAAACTAACATAAAAGAGGGGAAATTATTCTTACAAGTCCTTGTTTAACAAACTCATGTCTAATTTATCATTTGTTTATATATTTCACCTTGTATCATTATGTATATCTCTTGCAAATATATCAAAATTGTACTTTGTATGTCCTTAGAAAGTTTTAAATGTCTGTGTGGTTTATTTATTATAGTCTTCAAACCACTTATAAAATCTTGACCATGTATTATCAAATGTAGATTCTGGTTGTCCTTTCAAAGTTAAAGTTAGTTTGTCCATCTCCGCCATTTCCAAAATTTTACTTAAAATTTCTTCTCTCGAGGGTGTTTCTGTTCTTCTCCAATATTTAGCATAAAGTATTCTAGCAGTTGTTGTCACATGTAGTATAAGATAAGAATAATATTTTTACAGTTTTCAGGCAAGATATTCAACAAAAATATTTCTGGAACAAAGGATACAGAACAATTTAACATTTTTTGTAAACTTTCATGAATCCAAACCCAATATTTTTTGCTTTATGACATAATCACCACATATGGTAAAAAGATCAACATTATTTTGACACTTCCAACATACATTTGAGCAATTAGGGTAAAACTTAGCCAATTTATCAGGCGTAATATACCATCTATAAAACATCTTATAAATATTTTCCTTATATAAAATTGCTTTTGTAATTTTTACATTTTTTCCCAAACCTGTCCAGCTCAATATTATGACTCAAGAGAGAGAACTCTTTTCATTCTTGCAGCTAAAACAGATGCATAAATTTTGTAATCCACATTTAGCAAGGAGATTGGGCTGTAATTTTTAATTTCTTTCTCATCTGAGTTTTGCTTGTGTATAAGGCTTATTTCGCACTCGAGCTGCCTCGCTGTTGCGATGCCGTTTGCCCCGGTTCTATTGGTCAATTTCACACCCGAAGCCACGGAGCTGATTTTGACCCGCGGCTTCGCCTGATTTCCCCCGCAGTTTCGTGATCCTGATTTTTGAGGATCAACGAAACTGCGGAGGAAATCGAGCAAAGCCGCGGGTCAAAATCAGCCCCGGGGCTTCGGGTGTGAAATTGACCAATAGAACTGGGGCAAATGGCGGCGCAACAGTGAGGCAGCTCTAGTGCGAAATCAGGCTAAGTGTTATCAGTGCTTCATTCCAAGACTCTGGAATTTTCCCTTCAATTATTATATTTTGAATTATGGCTTTTAGTGGCCATATCAGTTGATCTTCAAGTGCATGATAAAATTCCATGGGAAATCCATGAGGACCTGGGGTTTTCACCTTTTTTGTTTTTTCAATGCTTCTGTCACTTCAGCAAAGGATATTGGATCATTTAATATTTTTCTTTGATCCTCTGTAAATATTTTAATTTTATGACTTCCAAAGTATTTTTTAATTTACTCCTCTGTTGCTTCTCTTTTCATATGTAACTTTTCATAAAATGATTCAACTATCTTTATGTGCCTTTTTTCCTTTTCTTTACGTAGTTTATAAGCTAACCATCTAGTTGGTTTATTAGCATTTTCAAAATAGTTTTGTTTAGCATACGTTATTTTTTTTGCTATTTCCTTTGTTAATAGGTAAGAGTATAAGCTTAATTTTTATCTGTTCAGTTGATGGCTCTTGTTTCATCTTTTCTTCCTGTTTTTTAATCTGATCTTGAATCTGGAAATATCTTTCTGACCTCTGTTTCCTGACGTATGCAGATTCTCTAATCATCCATCCTCTAGCAAAGGCTTTAAATGTATACATCAGTAGAAGCTACTGAGGGAAATTTCTGGTTGTATATTTTGTTCAAAAATATTTGAAATTCTTTTTTAGGCTCTCTTACAAATTTTTCATTCTTTAAAATAAAGGTATTCAACAACCATCTGTTTTGGTTTTGGGGTTTGTTTGTTTGTTTTTTAGGAGTATCTTGTATTTCAAGCATGACCAGATTGAGGTCTGCAAAGGTTGCTGGTAAAATCTCCACTTCTAATATGTCATTTATCATTGTAGTAGAAGTCCAGCACATATCTATTCTTGATCATGACTTATGTCTTGCTGAATAGTCTTTTTTTGTGTGCATTTCTCACTTTACATGCGTCCACACAATTATTTTCTTCTACTAGTTTTGGAATGTAGAAGGAAGCTCATTTCCTTGTTTCTGTTTTCCAGTAGTAGTTTTTCTGTCTGAAATTCTATCAAAAACAGCATTTCATCAAAGTCTTTGAGATCAGTTCTTATAGAAGTTTGTAGAATGTCTCCTGGTGCTGATTCGGTGCATAAATATTTGTAATCAAAGTCCTTTTCCCTTGTCTTTGTATTTGCACCAATAAAATCCATCCATCTTCTGAGGCATAAATAATTTCTGGATGCAAATGTTCTTTTACATAGGTTACAAAGCCTCTTTTCTTCTTCTCCTTATCTAAAGAAATACAGGCTTTCCCAATTTCTTAACTTGTAGATATTTCTGGTCTGCGATTTTTATATTACTGTCTTGCAGGCAAATGATGTCTAATTGCATTTTTCAGTTGTTGAAATACCTGTCTTCTTTTGGGGGGTGCATTTAGTCCATTTACATTTATTGAGATTATCTTTATTTTCCTTCTATCCATCTTGTGGTTGGGTCTGTGATTCCATGTCTTATTTATCTCTCATTTGTCTGCTTGTACATATTTGAGATGTTATGGTCTTTGGGGCTTTTTTAGATACTGTTGCTTTCTTGGTTGTAGTTGAAGCTGTTAAAGTTGTTCCTGAAGCACCTTGAAGAAGAAGAAGAAGAGATTGGATTTATACCCCGCCCTTCACTTGGAGTCTCAGAGCGGCTTACAAACTCCTTTCCCTTCCCCTCCCCACAACAGACACCCTGTGAGGTGGCTGGGGCTGAGAGAACTCTGACACAAACTGCTCTTTTTCAAGGACAGCTGTGCCAGAGCTTGTGACTGACCCAAGGTAACATCAGCAGGTGCAAGTGGAGGAGTGGGGAATCAAACCCGGTTCTCCCAGATTAGAGTCCGCACACTTAACCACTACACCAAACTGGCTCTGGTCTTCTTCTTCTGTAGCTTCTGAGTTTTCTTCAGTTTGAAGGTCTGCTTCATGTGTCTTAAGAAAATCCTCTGCCTTGAAAGTTGAGTTGATTCTAAACCTTTTGCATTTATAAATAAAGAATATGCCTTCTGGGAGTAACCATTTATGCAAAATCTAATTTCTTCTCAGAATAGCTGTAAGATCCATATATTCTTTCCTTTTTTCTCTGACTCTCTAAGGAATTTCTTTTAAAATCTTTATTTTTGTGTTTTCTATATATAAAGGTGTTTCATTTGATGTTTTGAGTATTTCATCTCTTAAAATTCTCTTATGGAATCTCACATGTACTTCTCTGGGAAGCTGGTTTCTTCTGGCATAAGCTGAGTTCATTCTCAATGCAGTATCAATCTCATCCTAAACGTTCTCTATTTCTTCTGTCTTCATATATTTAGCCAAAATGTGTGCTATCCTTTTCCTTGTGTCTTCCTCTTTCTGTTCTGGAATATTTTGAAATCTTAAAATAAACACTGCTTTATCTAAGTCGAGTTTCATAAGATCTTGTTCCAAAGTGGTCTGTTTGGTGCCCATTGCCTGTAATTTATGATCTATTTCATCTACCTTGTCTTCCAGTTTAGAAGTTGTTTTGTTCAAGTCAGCAATCTTCTGATTATTCTCTAGCAGTTGCTTCTGAAGATCCTCCATCTTGGTTGAAAGCTGCTGTGACATGTCCTTCATTGTATCTTTAATAGGTTCCACAGCTTCTATAATTGTTGCTTTTACAGTAGTTGAAACTGTTTCTTGAATCAATATTTGGAGATCTTTCATTGTGGTCTGTGATAGGTTAGAGGTTACTGATTTTGTTATACCTGGTGAATTAGAAGGTTGTAGTTTGGGGGAGGTCTATTTGTGCTTGCCATTTTTAAAATAGGGTTATATAAGAAGACAAGAGAATCTCAACAATATTAAACCACACTATTTCTTTTCAACACACCTCTATGCCCACAGTGCAACTTATTGTTTATAAAACAACATTATAAGCACAATAGAGATAGAATACGTCAAAACCACATGAGACCCACAGTTTTATCAGTTATAAGCAAAACAACTGTTATCAGTTATAAGCAACTGTGACTCAATTATGCAAAATCAGTTTTGTTATGAGAATAAAATCTTGGCAGGCTCCCTGTTCTCCTTATATGGAAAGGACAGGGGGAAAAGGAAAGGAAACAAAAGAAGGGGGGGACCCCACTAGTTGTAATCCATATATTGGAATATCAAAGTGTAAAAAGTTTAAAACCAATTGCCATATAGATTAGTCTCTGTCTTTTTAATACAGAAGATTTTTCCTTTATTGTAGTTCCAAGAGAGGAAGTCTAAATCAAGGGTGTTTCTTTTCCCCCCCTTCTAAACGGGACAAAGTATCCAAAATCCAACTGGGGGGGGGGGGATTTCCAAGATTCTCCAATAAAATTACTGTAATCCACTTGTTTTCAGAAGGGGAAGTTTATTCACAAGACATCTGAATCTTTAGCCCTAAAAGAGAGAATGCAAGTGCTTCTCAAGTCTTATGCTAGCCGCAGGAAAGGAGAAGGTGGGGGGAAGCTCCTCCTCCACCCAGTCTTAGTCTGTGTCTTTTTAAATTTTAAAGGTCCTAAATGTTCAAGAAGAGTTTCTGGGTTTGTTGCTTAGACAGTTACTCACGGTGATCTTCTTAAGGTGTTATTAGGTAGAATTTCTAGAGTCCCTCTTGGTCGGGTAGTGACAGTTGGGTGCTCATGGCTGCCATGAGCACACTTCAACGCTTCTTGCTGGGGATGATCCAGGGCTTCCTGTGCCGCCACACAGACGGGGTGCCCGGATCAAGTCCCTTGCACTGCACGCCCCTCCAGGAAGTGCAGCAGAATTCGGGAGTCCCGATACTCCTCTTGCGTAAGCGCAAAGCCAGAGGTGCCAGGGAGCAAGTCCCGGTGCTGTCCATCTTGCCGCGCTGCAACCCGGAAGCTCCATGTTTAGGGTTATTGTACCTGAAGACCACAGCACACAAAGTCCTGAAGCCTCCTGGGAAACAGAACCAAAGATTCAACTATAGAGGCTGATTATTATAGAAATTAACATAACATAGGTGTACCAGAGGACTGAGGCTCAATCCAGGCCCCAATTCTGTGACACTTTGAATGCATCCATTCATGAACCACCAGGAACCACTACAAACAGCACTAAAGGTTTGTGACAGAGCCACCACAAACTTCAGTTCACAAACCACAAACGGAACAAAATATTGTCTCAAACTTTAGTTCATGAGCTGGTTCATGCCCATCCACAGTAGTAACCCAAGTGTTCCTTGGTGATGTCCCATCCAAGTACTAACTGTGGCTGACCCTTCTTAGCTTCCTAAGCTCTGACACGTTCAGGTCAAGCCGGGCTATTCAGGCTGTTAATATTAGCAAACAGTATATCTAAATAGCTGGCCTTATGGGGGGGGGGGGCGCGACACATGCTGGGATAATGGAGGGCAAAATGTAAGTAAATATACTTGATAGACATAATTCCAGTCACAGGATTTAGAGTCTTCATTCCCTTATTCCGTGAATGTACACAGTTCTGCCCAGAACACATATTTACTAGGAGAGCCATTAAATTCAGTGGAGCTACTTTTGAGAAAATATGCTTAAAAGAACATTGTACACAGGACCAAGACCCAATTGATTTTACGGAGGAGTTCAGCATATCAATGGGAGATATTTAGGCATATGCTTAACTCTCTCATGGGAACAAACAAGACTTAACAGTGCTTAATTATGGCTGGATCATGCCCTAGCTTTTTAAACTGGATTCTGATTCGTAAGGAGTTAGGCTTGAACCACACATTTGGTAGCAAACGAGGCATCTCCAGTCCTACATTGGTAAAGTGGGATGGAAAGGCAGTTGTAGGAGAGAACAAGTGGGTCAGAGGAAGGATGCTTCTTTCACCTTTGAATCTGAATCCAGTCAAGTACCTAGGGAGGAATAATACCCTGTCTCCTATAACTTCTGCTATAGAATTGCCTCCCCCTGCACAATACAATACGTTTTTGCACCTTTAACCATTTATCTTGCGCCCCGTGACAGGTTCTCATGTAGGCTCAAACCTGCATGCTTCACTATTTGATGCAGAGGCAGGGCCGGCCAACAAACAGTGAGCTCCTAGCTTAGATTCTCAACAATCTGCTCAATATTTCTTCATCGTTACAAGGAGTCTTCCAGGTTAATCTTGGAGGATGTGTTCTTGCACCAGTGAAATCAAAAGATATGAAATCAGCAAAAGACACTCGTTTACAGTGGCCATGTCACATCATCTGTGCAGGCAGTGCTCAGGATGCTTGGATGGGCTATTTGGTGAGAGCCAGTTTGGTGTAGTGGTTAAGTGCGCGGACTCTAATCTGGGAGAACCGGGTTTGATTCTCCACTCCTCCACTTGCACCTGCTGGATTACCTTGGGCAAGCCATAACTCTGGCACAGCTGTCCTTGAAAAAAAGCAGTTTCTATCAAGAGCAATGTTCCCTCTAAGCTGTGGAGTCTTGTGAGCAAAAATTCTGCTTTGTGAGCTACTGACATTAAAGTTGTGAGTGAGCAATTTGGCTACTGCAGAAATTAGTGTGCTCTGGAGCCCTCCTTCCTGAGCTAAGACAAAAATGCGTGAGCCAGAGGCTAAAGATCTGTGAGCTAGCTCACACTAACTCATCTTAGAGGGAACAGTGGTCAAGAGCTCTCTCAGCCCCACCTACCTCACAGGGTGTCTGTTGTGGGGAGGGGAAGGGAAAGGAGTTTGTAAGCCGCTCTGAGACACCTTTGGGTAGTGAAGGGCGGGGTATAAATCCAATCTCTTCTTCTTCTTCTTCTTCTTCTTCTTCTTCTATAGTTGAGGCCAGTGTTCCCTCTAAGCTGAGTTAGTGTGAGCTAGCTCATAGTTTTTTAGCCCCCGGCTCACTCAATTTTTTCTTCGCTCAGGAAGGAGGGCTCCAGAGCAAACTAACTTATGCAGTAGCCAAATCGCTCGCTCACAACTTTAGTGTCAGTAGCTCACAAAGTAGAATTTTTGCTCACCGGACTCCACAGCTTAGCGGGAGCATTGGTTGAGGCTGCACATCAGTATGCCTCTGAAGTATCTGATCAATTTGCACAGCTTTCTACTGATTTCAGACTCATAGATCAGCCAACTAGATTGTGGAGAAGGGTTGCACTTGCAACCTTGTTTCTCCTCCTTTTTGGTGTTAAATTTTAATTTTCTCTCTGTTAAATTTCTTAGCACTCTGTTTTAAATAACATTAAGTGTTTCTAAATTATACATAGACCTGCAAGCACTATAAATTCTGCTTAAGGATAAGGTAAGTACAGGCATAAATTATTAAAGTGTTCATATAAATATTACCATACTTGAGGGGTTGTGCTCCAAAGTTACAATTTAGAGAAACAAAATCGAAGGCAGTGACAACCACCACTACCACAACAACCCAAAAGTGACCTGAAATATTGATAAGAAAATCCTCTACATGGAAAGGTTTGAATGCTTAATATGACTAAGAGTCAAAGTCCCTCAATTCTCTCCACCTAACTGATGAGTTGTGACACAACCCCTAGGCAGGTCAGGAGAAGACAACACATGCCTAAATCAGGGGTCCTCAAGCTTTTTGAGGCTGTGGGCATGTTTGGAATTCTGACAACACATGGTAGGCACAGCCACAAAATGGCTGCCACAGAAGGCAGAGCAAGCCACAAAATGGCTGCTGCAGCTTACCTTCAGTGATACCATGAAGATCCTTGCATTGTGGTGGCAGCTGCTGCCAATATATTATACAGCCAATCAAATCTCCCATGGCCAATACCTGCACCTGGCCCTGCCCACTTTCTAAAAACACTTGGCAGGTGCCAGGAAATGTGTCAGCGGGTGCCTCAATACCCATGGCCACCTCTTTGGGGACCTTTGGTCTAGACTGTGTCCAGCTGACCAGAGACACTCCACTCTCACATGATCAGAACTGACAGATTTGATCAGTTGTTGAGCAGGAGGTGGAGGGCTTGTGGTGACTGTTTTCTAGATGGGTACTCTGCAGGGTTCCTTCCCTTCTGCACTTCCCCCTTGCACCGCTGGTATGTTTGATCCACAAGCAGAAACTTGGTTATGCTGGCAGAGTGGCCATTGTTGCAACATTTTATAAAGGCCCAAAGGACCCATGCAAAACCTTCACATGAACATGAGAGCCATGGGGGGGTTGGGGAAGCACATGTATTGAGCCATATATGCAAAGCCCTCATATTTCTGATGCAGGTGAGAGTACACACCTCCTCCTCCTCCATTTGGTGGTCTAATGATGTGTGAGCCATATTGCAGGGTCCTATGATACCTTAGAGACCAATTCAGTATGTTTTCAGTGGGGGGGGAGCCATCATATCTCTTACTTCAGCCTTTTCTAATTCCTTTCACCTCTTTAGAAACTTGACGGAAGACCCTGTGGGCTTGCTCCTCTCTTGCCAATGGGATGCTGCTTCATATATCACAGCAATCTGCCAGGAGGCATGAAGGTCTCTAGCGCTCTTACAGATGATCCTTAGAGCTGCCAGAAGACAGTCATTGAAGATGTTTGCCAAGCTGCATGTGCTTGCTCTGCTCTTGTTTTCCAAAGGATCCTTCCTTTCACTAGGGGACCACAATTTTGTAAGGAAAGAAATTAAGATTGAAGGAGATCTGGTTTTGGGTGGTTTGTTCCCAATCAAAGAAAAAGGCTCCGGGGCCGAAGACTGTGGGAGAATCAACGAGGACCGAGGGATCCAGCGCTTGGAGGCCATGTTATTTGCTATTGATGAGATCAACAGGGACAGCTATTTGCTCCCAGGAATTAAGCTTGGGGTTCACATTTTGGACACCTGCTCCAGGGACACATATGCATTAGAACAGTCGCTGGAGTTTGTCAGGGCATCATTGACTAAAGTGGACGAAGCCGAGTATATGTGTCCTGATGGGTCATATGCAATTCAAGAAAACACCCCGTTACACATTGCAGGTGTGATTGGAGGCTCTTACAGCAGCGTCTCCATACAGGTGAGACATCCAATTTTAAGAAAAACTACTCATCCTTCACTCACAGGAAGGAATTTCAGGGGGAAACTCACCTGGGAGCTTGTTGCTGTTGAGGAAAAGATAGAAAAAATAGCCTATCTAGCTGTGAAGATACAAAATGAGGCCATACTGACAGACAGAGCAGAGACTCAGATTCAGGAGGAGAAAGCAAAGATGGTTGGATGTGAGTGGTTTCAAGTGTTAAATGTGCATGCCACCTGAGGAGTTCAGCTCAAACCCAGCTTGCAGTCAGTGTCATAGACCTAGGAAGCAACAACAGTGGCAAGCGGCACCTGCTTCCTTCTGCTTGGTGCATCAATGCTTTCCTCCTCCTTGTGCAACCCCAAGAAGTTCATTGGGTGACTTAGATGGATAACCAACCTGGGTTGAGCGTATAAAAAGGTGGAGGGAACAGTCAGAGTGGAGACTTTGGAAGATGCTTGGAAAGCTTTGGCCAATGAGGACAACCCTGAAGACTGTTGGGTTGTAGTGCTCTCTCCCTACCTCTCTCCCTCCCACCCGCTGTACATAGGTTATCAGTGTAGTCAGACTCTTTGGAGAAGTACTCATATATGTGGCCTGTGCATCATCTGCATAAGGTAACAGGGGTACATGTGTGGAACCAAGTGTAGGGCTATGGCCATCAGCTCCAAACAGGGACAGTGCAAGACCATGAAGGAAAAGATTAAATAAAGAAGGAGCTAAAATGCATTCCTGTTTCATTCCTTTATTAGTTGGAATTTTGGGGGTTAACTTTCCAGCTAGGGAGCATTTAACCTGACGAGCCATAGAAGTATGTGATTTTCTGATGAGCAAAAGCAATCTCTTATCAATTTTCATTTTAATTTATCCCAGAGTAAATCTCTGTCTACAGAGTCAAAAGTTCCTTTAAGGTATAGGAAAGCAATATTTACTTTCCTAGTAGGATAGTACAGTGATCAACATGGTTTTCCCCAACAGCATAGAGCCTTCTCTTTGGCCAGATTTAACGTCATGCCATCAGCAATTCTGTATGGCAGATTTCAAAAGGTAGCCGACTCTGCTAGACTCTGCCTGTGTAAGTTAAAATGTATTGAAACAAACTCACATATCCTCTTTTATTGCCCTTTTTATGCAAAAAGTCATTTTAAGTATCATGACCCTATTCTTGAAAATAAGGTGGGATTGTCTGATCATATTAAGGTCCGATATATTTTGAATGATGTTTTTCCTAGCAAACTGAGCAGGTAGTTTCATTTCTTCAATGTGCCATAAAGAGCTCTCAAAATAAGACACAGTGATGATTCGATGTTATATTTAAAATTTAACTGTATAAATCTTTCTTTTTATTCCTCTTATTTTGACAATGCTGTAATCTGTCCTAGTTTATTCTGTATGCCATTAGAGGTTTGATTTGATTAGAACATAATACATTGGGGAGAAAAATTCTAACATAGGCCAAATCTGCATCTAGCATTTGCTCCGCTGTCTTACCAAACCCACACTGGAACAGAAATCTCCATCTGCATTGCATGCCACGTTCACTTTGACTGATTGTCGAATTTGATGGCAGCGTCCAGACTGCATGCCGCTTTCACTTTGTTTGATCTCTGGTTTTATGGTGGCTGTCTGCATAGATTTATGGCTGTTTTATGGCCATTCAGGGGTAACTTCGCAGTCAGTACGGCATTGGCCTGGGGTATTTGGTCGAATCTGCATTTGCATTTTTAAATCAGTTTTGTGCTGCTGTGATGCCGTCTTTCTCTATGCTTGTTTGAACGTTGTTTGGAGAAGATTCTTTTAAATCAGTGCGGAGGTGCAATGACAGTGGATCTGCCACAAAAGGGTGATAAACATATGCGGACGTGCAAAAGTATGCTAGCACTGCTGAGGTGTGAAAGCAAAACCAAATGTAGACAGCTTTTTTGAAGACAGAGTCAGAAGGCTGGGACACCGGTGGGAAAGACCAATGTAGATTCGACCTTTGAATGTGGTTTTCAGCCGCATCTTTTTCAGTTCCAATGTGGGTTTGGTACAACAACAGAGAAAATGCTAGATGCAGATAAGACCATAGTCCTTCACAGGCTGAGTTAGGTTTCCCAGGGAACATTTTTACACATGCCCTCCTTACAAAGCTAAGTGATAGATCAAAGGACATTGAACTAAAAGACAGTTGAACCAAGGACGGCTGAACTAAATATGACTTTGTCATGCAAAAGTCACGGAGTAGTTGTGAAGATCTGGGGAAGGCCCATAGCCCAGTGGTGCAGCACCTTATTTGCAGACACAAAGGGCCACATTCAACTGTCTACAGTTAAAAGAATCTCCAGTAGCAGGACTGGGAAAACTCTCACTTGAGACCTCAAGAGTGCCTGCCCCTTGTTTGGGCAATACTGTGCTAGAATCTTCCAGTGGTATGGCTGAGTATAAGACTGCTCCATATGTAAAAATTCCAAGTCGCCTCTGAAATTGTTGCAAATCTTGAAGTGAGTTCAGCAGTTGTTCTTCTACTGCGACTGGGGGCCAACTTCTGGAGCTTGCCCTCTGGCCTCTATTTTAAGGTCCAAGTCACTGCCTTGACATTTCATGCTGCTCAATAAGTGTTTGAAGCCAAGAACCATGCAGGCTGCATCTATTGCATTTCTGTCCACCCAGTTAGGGGAAACAGAGTTGAGAGGATGAGAAGACACCACACACTTAGGCCTGCTCTTATGGTATCTTTGATGCAGATGCTCACGGGGCAGTGTGGGAATTTGTCCTGGTGAAATGGCTCTGTCATGATTAAATGGGCCATCACTTGCTGCCTTTTAAAAAAGACCCGGCTGTCTCCCGTTCTCTAGCCACACGTGGTGCAACCATCCTAGCCCAGGGCTGCTAACTCCAGGAAATACCTGGAGATCTGTGGAACTAGGAACTATTGGGTTTGATGAAGAAAGGGACTATGAAATAGAGGCCCAACTACTTTTCTCTTGCAAGTTGTCCAGATCTTCAGGTCTGGATCCGATTGTTCCAAAGCAAAGATAGGCTAGCCCACAACAGTGGTTAGGGAACTACCTGGTTGCTAGACAAGTAGCTCCAGTGATGGATTGGGACTTTGTTTTCTGACATTTGCCAGCTTTGCACTTGTGATGCAGGAGCAGGTGTCTCTACTATGGAATAATAAAACCTCACAAACTGGGGAGTATCCTTCTATGCTTATGGATCAGCAAAATTGGCTTGATTTGAATGTGTCACGAAAGAATGATGATTTTTGGGGGGATCACCCGATCTATCTTTTTCTATAACAAGAAAGTTTGAAGAACAAAGTCTGAGTCCAGTGGCACCTTATTCAAGGTATGAGCTTTTATGTGCGCACACACTTCCTCAGACACAGTGAAATGTAACTTACCAGTCCATACATACAAGGCAGAAGTTGAACAGCAAATTAGCATACAATATAATGAAATGTTTGAACAGATGCAAACAGAAATAACAAGCTAAGTTTGTAAGGTCATCATTGTTTGTATTTAATGGGGGGACAGCGAGGCAAATAAATATGTCAAATTTGGCAATAGATGTGTAAATGTATCTTTCTTAATTGTGGAGTGCTAAGAGCAATCATCGGAGACCCTGCTGTCACACTCCAGCCGTGTCCACTCATGCATGAAGGTTACTAATAGCATCTTTTTCTTTGTGGTGGAGTGATTTGTAGTGCTGTGTTATGTCTCCTCTGTTACCAGACCAGAGGAATGCATTCCAATACAACATTCTATTTCATTGAATAGCTTGAAAAATTACATCCCGTGTGATGGTACTCAATCTAGTATCAGACTGCCCTTCATTACTAGAAAGTATAATTCCATAACAAATCATTTCATATCATTTCCATAACAAATAACAAATTATTTCATACCACTCGTCTAAATGGGTGAGCTTTTGGCTCAAGCAGACCTTCTCCATTAGATTCATAGAAACCTCTTTCCCTCCTAGAGTGGGTAATCAAGAGCCTGCTGCAGATAAATATGGAATGGTTTCAGTTTATTTTTATGGCAGAGAAATATCTGTTGGGGATATGAGAGTTTGTTTCAGTAAAAGGACACAACCTTAAAGTGCTGTGCTGCATATAGTGTCCTAGCTCCGAGCACTGAAAGCAGCCGTCCATATCCTGACATTTAAGAAATAAGGCCCATTCAGATCTTCAGTTGGATACATGATACAGTCCTCCGTGCAATTCAAGCACCTTGGAAAGTACATAGGGCTTCATGAGAATCTCCCTGCATATGAACCAGCAACAAGGTGGATCGTTTAAACATGTGAACTGTCCCTATGCTTTGAAGGATGTGGTTGGAGAATTACTTTGGGACATCTAGCTCAGTAGATGCTGGTCCATCTAGCTCAGTAGATGCTGGTTCATCTAGCTCAGTAGATGCTGGTCCATCTAGCTCAGTATTCTAGAAGACAATGACTCTCCACAATCTTACGCAGAGGTATTTCCCCAGCCCTCTTGCCTCCAGCCTTTATTTGGGTGATTGATATTTGGACTATCCAACCTGTATGCAAACCATGTACTCTGCTACAACCTTGGGTAAACTTTGTAAACCTTATGAACATGCATGAATCCCTGGACCCAGAATGGAAATTATAAGGAGAAGGTGAATGCCTGTCAAGAGGAAATGAAGGGTTGTTAGATAGATACAGAAGGGTGTGTGAGTGTGTGTGTGTAAAGTGCTGACAAGTCACAGCTGACATGGTAACCCCAGCAAGAGGCTTTCAAGGCAAGTGAGAAGCAGAGGTGGTCTGCCATTTCCTTCCTCTTCAGACTCTTCCTTGGAGGTCTTCCTTCCAAACACCAACTCTGATTAGCTTCTACAGTCTGATGAGATCAGGCTATACCTTGCTGCCTTCCCTCTGTACAAACTGATTTTGCAACCAAACATTCCAAATTATCCATATAAGAACCAATAGGTATACTCTAGAGTGTCATAGCTGATCTTTACTGCATTGAGGATTTCTGGTTTTGCTGTGCATACTGCAAAAAACACAAAATAATTGACATTCCTCAAATGAGAGAACCTTTCTCCTTTCCCTTGGTTGTAAATTTGTAGCAGCATTTATAATGCCCTTTGATTTCCATCTGGACAGCTGGCTGGCTGATCATTTCCTAGAGCTCCTGCTGTCAAATTCTTGTTTTCCTCATCATTCCCCACCATGGGGGGGGGGGGGGAACAGAAAAAAAGACCCCCCCCCCCCCCCCCCCAAACCCCCACCAGTAAACATGACCCCCCCCCCAGCCCAGCACAACACTCACACCCCTAGTCAATCAGAGAATTCAGAGCATAATCTGGTCTGCAGAGGCAATTAAAATCCTGTGATTGAGAAGCAGTAAAAAAATTAAAACCTGCAATAAGGTCAGGTAAGTTAGATGGGCAGAGTCCTGCCTACACATTGACACTTGACACTTAAGAGGTACAGAAGGATGACATAGGCCCCTGCCACACGGCAGGGAAACGACGAGGTAAAGCGCGGCTAAATAGAGCCGCTCCAAAGTTGAGACGCTGCGGCGGGATCCCACGGATCCCCTGGCCGCAGCGCCTCTTCTCCCCGGCAAGAGCAGACGCCGGGGAGGACGAGCCAGATGGGAGGGGGAGGCTGCCGAACTGCGCATGCCCGAGCATGCGCAGTACGGCCGGGGGCCGGGATGCGGCGGCGCAAGGACGCGCCGCCGATCCCACGGCCGGCTTGGGGCGCCCCAGACGATTGCTACCACCTAGATAGGTGGTTCGTCTTTGCAGCGGGGTATTGCCATTTGGGCCGGATCAGGGACGGAGACGGCACGCTCACCAGATGTTGAGGTGAGATCGCGCCTGTTTGCTCCGCCCCAGTTCCGTCCCGCTCCCGGCCCAAATGGGCTCGTATGAACGGGGCCATAGTTTTGCTATTTTCTTTTCTTTTTAGTTTTTGTACGTTACCTTGATTCATTGTGGGAGGGAAGGCAGCCCAATGTCATCTGATCTCAGAAGCTAAGCAAGGTCAATACTTGGACGGGAGACCATCTAGGAAGACTCTGCAGATGAAGGCAATGGCAAATCACTTCTGCTTCTCACTTGCCTTGAAAGCCCCTCCCCGGGGGTCACCTTAAGTCAGCTGCCGCTTGATGGCACTTTACACAAACACATATTTTAACTGTGGGAAAGGAAAGGACCTTTCAAATGAGATGTTCTTTATCCCACTAAGGCCCATGGAGACAGAGGTCAGATGGAAACAGAGGCTGAAGTGTGTGATTTGCAGAAGACAGGTGGAAGAGCCACAGGACGGAAGACAGCAAGAAAGTGCCAGAAGAGGATATTGGCAGAAACAGAGGGAATTCCTTAAAAGTTTCCATTACATTTTCAATCTCAGTTAGGGTTATTTTTAAATATAGATCGATAATTTGGGGATATATTATGTATTTTTGTACTTCTTTTATGCCCACCTTTCTTCTCACTGGGGAACCAAAGCAGCTTACATCATTCTCCTGTCCTCCACTGTATCCTTTTAACAAACCTGTGAGGTAAGACTAGGCTGAGACTGTGGCCCAATCTGCATCTAGCATTTGCTCCATCGTTGTATGAAACCCACACTGGAACAGAAAAAGATGCGGCTCAAAACCACATTCAAATACCCCGGGTTAATGCCGTACTGACTGCACAGTCACCCCTGAATGGCCATAAAACAGCCATAAATCTATGCAGACAGCCGCCATAAAACCAGAGATCAAACAAAGTGAAAGCGGCATGCAGTCTGGACGCTGCCATAAAATCCGACAATCAATCAAAGCGAAAGTGGCATGCTATGCAGATGGGGATTTCTGTTCCAATGTGGGTTTGGTAAGACAGCGGAGCAAATGCTAGATGCAGATTTGGCCTCTGTGACTGGCCCGAGGCCACCTAGCAAATGTACATAGCAGAGTGGGGATTCATTCCTGGCTCTCCCAAATCCTACCCCACCACTCTAAACCACGAGCTTTCATATACTAAAGACTCATAACTTGCAGATATTTTCATTGTGAAGGGATGGTCTTCAGTCCAGAGATGAGAAAATTTTAACCTGATATTCTAATACTGAACTCAAGATATCTTTCGATACTTAAATCTGGTGACTGGAGCTGTGAACGGGCAGGACAGATCTTTCTACAAATCTGAAAAGGGCCCTAGGTCTGCAGAAAAATGTGAAATCTAAAAAAAATACACTGGGCAGCTTAAAATATCCAAACATGATAAAAGGAGTGACTGTATCTTTAAGCAATGGATTTCCTCACTGGCTGCTGCTAGGCAGCCACAATATTCCAGGCTTCAGTTTCTGCCAGTAAAAAGGCAGGGGGAGGGGGCAGGGCCCTCTCCAGCTCTATTTTGGCATATGAGGGAGAACTAGGCTCCCCCTAAGGTATCTTGAGAATTGTAGTCCAACTGACATAAGGTTGCCTGCTCCAGCATGGAAAATTAGTGGAGATTTTCAGGTAGAGTCTGAGGGAAAAAGGGTTTGGGGAGGGGAAAGGTCCAATATAATGCCATAGAGTCCACCCTCCAAAGCAGTCATTTTCTCTGTTGTTTTCTGGAGTTCAGTTGTAATTCTGGGATAATTCCAGTTCTCACCTTGAGGTTGGCACCCCTAGGCCTGGAAGCAACCTCTGGATGACCTGATACCACCTGACTTGTATTACTGAACTAGACCGGGCTGCTTGCAACTGTTCAACAGCAGCCACCCTATGAAAACCATTGTAATGGTTAGAGCTTCAGAGTACAGTCTGTGAGACCCAGGTTCAAATCACCATCTTACTGTAGAAGCTCAGTGGGTGATTTTGGACCAGTCAAATATTTTCAGCCTAACTTACCTCACAGGGCTGTTGTATGGATAAAAAGGAGAAGAAGAGAATAATGTAAGCTACTTTGGTCACCACTGTGGAGAAAGGTGGGTATAAATGAAGAAAATAACAAATAAATATAGCTGAAGATGGAAGGCAGTTAAAAAGTAGGTTGGTGAATGGCTGAGGAGGAGAGAATGAGGCAGGGAAAGGATATGGGGAAGGAGGAGGGAAAGAAGTTAGAACATTCCTAGAAATTTTGGGGGGAAGATCTGTTGTGATTCAAGATCTCCAGCCCCTACCTGGAGGTTAGCACCCCTAGGAGGAAGCCAAAAAGGGGGAGATAGACTAGGGGGGCTTTCAGGAAAGGGAACAAGGAAATATTGGGGGAGGGTGAAGTCCATGCAGGTTCCTCAAGTCCATGTGGGTCCCACTTGTAATTCCTATAAATACACTGTTATAAAGGCAATAATATGTGTTACACCAGAGTTAAATGTTTTTATTTGTTTGTTTGTTTACTAAATTGGATTTTAACCTTCCTCCCCTGTAAAGACAGGGTTCAGGGCAGTGTACAACAGTGGAATACTTTCATATAATAAATACATAATTACAACAGTTAAAATACAGTAAAAGCACAACTATCAGCCTAATAAATGATACTAGGAACTTCTAGCTATGCCACTGCCTCATGGGGGGGGAGGGGAACGCAGGGGCCAGAAGTGCCAGACAGATGGAACTGTCACTGTCCTCAACCAAACGTCTGGTAGAACATCTCTGCTTTACAGGCCCTGCGGAACTGCAATAGAGCCTGCGAGGTATGGATGTTGTTTGGCAGAGAGTTCCACCAGGTTGGAGCCAGGGTGGAAACTGACCTTACTCCAGTTAAGGAGTGCTGAATCTCTCTCAGGCCAGGGACCACCAATAAGTTCTTATCTGCCAAGCGCAATGCTCTTCTGGGTGTATACCAAGAGAGGTGGTCCCAAAGATATGTGGGTTAAGGACCTTAAAGCTTAGCACCAAGACCTTGAGCCTGATCTGGTACTCCACCGGAAGCCAGTGCAGCTCATGCAGCACAGGTTGAAAATGTACTGTTCACAGGATCCTCGTAAGGGCCCGTACCACTGTTTTCTGTACCAGTCTGGCAACATTTGTGACCTGGGTCTCCATTGAGGGAGGCATCCAGAATCACACCCAAACTCATGACAGTTGGTGCTGGTCTTAAGGGCACACCGTCAAGAGCTGCAAGTTGGCACCCCAAACTTGAATCCCCCCTTCCCAGCCACAGAACCTCTGTCTTAGCAGGATTTAGTCTCAACCAGCAATAACCATCCCACCACAGCCTTCTGGGGTGGTGTGTGGCCAGCTGCCCATCAACAGGTAAAGCTGGGTATCATCAGTGTACTGGTGACACCCCAGCCCAAAACTCCACACCATTTGGGCAAAGGGGCACATATAGATGTTAAACAACATTGGAGAGAGGATTGCCCCCTGAGGGACCCCACATACAAAGGGATACCTACTTGATGTCCTCTCTCCCAGTGCCACCCTGTGTCCCCAAACTTGGATGAATGAAGTAAGCTACTTTAGGACTGCCCCACAGACTCCTATGTCAGTGAGGTGGTGGAGTAGAAGTTAATGCTCAACTGTGTTAAACGCTGCTGTAAGATCAAGCAGTAACAGCAGTGCCGAGTCACCTCGATCAGCTGTTTGCAGAGCTTATCTGTGAGGTGACCAGTGCTGTCTCCATCCCATGGCCAGGGCGGAAGCCAGACTGGAATGGGTTCAGGCCCAATGTGTCTTCCAGGAAATTCTGGAGTTGTTCTGTGACCACTCAATTACCTTACCGAGAATCAAAAGATTCGAGACTAGGCAGTAACTGGAAAGATCCATGGGATCCAAAGTTGGCTTCTTTAAGAGTGGTACAACCACAGCCTCTTTCAATCCCTCTTTCAATAAAGTATATGAACCAATTTTTCATTAATAATTATTCTTAGCATTGTCATAGGATTTCAGTGTTCAAAACACTTCATCATCTCAGCTATTCTCCTTGCAAAGTAAACTAACATTATTACTTTTACATAGTAGTTAGGGCAGGAGGTTGAAGTTCTAATGGCAGCCTGAAATCTGGATACAGAAATCCTTTCTAGGTAGGTAGGTAGGTAGACAGATGAAGAAGATAGATAGATGGATGGATGGATGGATGGATGGATGGATGGATGGATAGATGATGGATAGATAGATGGATAGATGATGGATAGATGATGGATAGATGATGGATAGATGATGGATAGATGATGGATAGATGATGGATAGATGATGGATAGATGATGGATAGATGATGGATAGATGATGGATAGATGATGGATAGATGATGGATAGATGATGGATAGATGATGGATAGATGATGGATAGATGATGGATAGATGATGGATAGATGATGGATAGATGATGGATAGATGATGGATAGATGATGGATAGATGATGGATAGATGATGGATAGATGATGGATAGATGATGGATAGATGATGGATAGATGATGGATAGATGATGGATAGATGATGGATAGATGATGGATAGATGATGGATAGATGATGGATAGATGATGGATAGATGATGGATAGATGATGGATAGATGATGGATAGATGATGGATAGATGATGGATAGATGATGGATAGATGATGGATAGATGATGGATAGATGATGGATAGATGATGGATAGATGATGGATAGATGATGGATAGATGATGGATAGATGATGGATAGATGATGGATAGATGGAT
>NW_015161951.1:1204728-1236591 GCF_001447785.1 Gekko japonicus | reverse complement strand
AAAAGATTTATATGTTGTCCTCCCTTACCCCCTATGAATCATTGTTAGTCCCTTGTTAATATGTGTAACTGTAAATCGCTCAGAGCCAGCAGCTCTGCAGGATTGAGCGATTAATAAATCAAAAGATATTATTATTATTATTATTATTATTATTATTATTAGGCTTGCCAAGTCCCCCAGGGGGTGGGGAAACCCCTGCCCAAGAGGCCTGTTACCCGCCACTGGCAGATCGGGCCCTGGGGGGAACCCCACCCCCAAAGCACACGACGTGCCCGGCATCAGCACATCACCCGGAAGTGACGCAGTCGCGTCGGGCGCATTGGGGGCAGGGCCGCGGTCATCCGAGGGAAAACTCTATGGTTTTCCTCAGATGATTGTGGCCCCGCCCCCGGCGTGCCTGACGTGGTTGCGTCACTTCCAAGTGATGTAGTTGCGGCGCGCGCACGGACTCCTGGAGCAGTGCTGGAGTCCCCCGCTCTACATACGGCAAGGATTTGGCAACCCTATACACCACCAATGGCTGCAAGGCTAAACTCTACAGCAGGCGTGTCAAACATATGGACTGTAGGCTGGATCCAGCCCCTGCAGGGCTTGGATCTGGCCCGCAAGCAACTGGTTCTCTGTTGCTTCCTTCTCTGGGGCTGCTGCTGCCCTGGCATAGCAGCTCATTTTTGCCCAGCTCCCCCCTCCTGGTTCTTGGTTCCTGCTTCATGTGGGAGACAACCAAGCCAATTCTTCCTTCCTTCCATTGGCTGAGCTCTCCTCTTTTGGGAAAAAGGGAGGGGGAGGGAAAGTGAGTGCTTCTGCAGGCGAAAGAGCAAAGCCTGACTCCCATGGCTTCTTTAAGACCAGCAAAATTTTATTTCAGGTATAAACTTTCATTCTTCTTCTTCTTCAGAGGGAGGGAGGATGGATGGATTCTTCTCCCAAGCACAATTTACATTGAGATTACCCTGCTTTGCTGTGTTTCTTTGAGACTTGATATCTTTTTCTCTCTTTTTCTCCCCCCCCCCCCACACACATATGTGTTAAAAGGAAGGGGCATGTTGGGATAAGGGGAAAGGAGAATTAAAAAGAAATTATTTTGGCTTATTCTGAGGTGGGTTTTTTTAGATTAGATTTCTCAATGGCTATCTGAGCCTGATTAGGAATTAGAACACTTGGATTGGATTCCATTGTTTAATGACTGGAAGTATATGGCTGAGTATATAAAGTACATTTATGGTTCCATATTTTCCTCTTCAATGTGTCTACCTCTCTGGCTGCCTTTCTCCACTCCCTCTTTGCTTTTGATGCACTAGCACTGATTTTGTCCAGTCCAAAATCAACACATTATTTCACTTGGAGAGACCCCCCCCCCTCTCCAGTTTAAATAGATAAAGGAGAAAGGAAGGAAGAAACCTAACAGCACAGCTTGCCATCTTTATTAGAGGAAAGGAGCAAAAGTCCAGTAGCACCTAACAAAATCTGTGGCAAAGAATGAACTTTTGTGAGTCACTGCTCATTTCTTCAGATACAGCTAGATTTGAGTCCATTGGTTCTTAGACCTTGGAGAGTGGAGTGATTTCAGATGCCAAATGACAATACCAGGCATTGGTAATGAGACAGGAAACCTAGGTCTCAATGCAGTCCTGGAGGATGCATTGAGCCTCATTATCAGTTGCAATTCAGCAGCCTCACTTTCTAATCTCCCTTTGAAATTCCTTTGTAAGAGAACTGCTACTGTTAGGTCAGCAACTGAATGTCCTGGAAAGTTAAATGTTCCTCCACTGTTTTTTTTAATGTTGTAGTTTCTAATGTCAGATTTATGTCTATTTTTTCTAATTAGAGATGTCTATTTTTTCTAATTTGGAATATTTTCCTAATTTTTAAAAAAAACAATGACAACTAAACTTGTATATCCACTAAATCTCTTTGAAATCCAACAATTCATTTATTTTCCTGTCTTTTTAGGAATTTGGTGTTAATTTTTTTAAGAAAAAAAATATCAGCCTCCAAAGAGCTTCAACAGATGACTAGAAGGATGGGGAACAGCTATTCAGCCTGTAAACCATCATCCAGTTCTGTGCAAGGGAGAGAACTGCAAAGAGACCAGCCACTCCGGGAAAGGAAGTTTCCTTACACTACTAGGCCAGAGCAAATCAAAAGATACTCCATGATCCCTAAAACAAACAAACAGACAAATAACCTTACAGAGCATGTTTGCTCATGAGCAGGGCTGGCCCATGGTGTTTTGGCATGGATTCTCCTCTCCTTCGACAGAAAGAGAAATGAGAAGTCTAGAAAGAGCATTTTACTAGGCATTCAAAAAAGAACGATGTAAAAATAAAAATAGAGAAGTTCTTCAAAAGTTCTCTGTGTTCCATCATGGCAGCTACAGAAGACCTGTGGCAACAGATGTGGAGATTCTAGATGTCATACCAAAGCTTCCCTTTGAGCCAGTAGAGAAGGCTCCCCTCACCTTTCAGTCCCCCTCAAAGTTTGGCACCCTAGGTGATCACCTAGGTTTGCCTAGTGGCTGCACTGGGCCTGCTCACTAGTATAAGTTACTAGAAAAGGCCACTGGTTTCCCTCACCTTCAGCTGCACAAGAGCCAGCATTGGCATTGCTGGGGTTGGGTCACTTTGGTTCTTGCCTGGGCACAGGATCTTGGGTCATCATGGTGTTTTCCTGCTTGGGTGATGCACATGCCTTGCCATTAAAGTTGTAAGTGCCACATTCATATATGTAAGCATAGTTGTGCATCATTCTGCATGGGGAGAAGATCACCAGAGATCTCCAGGAATTTTGCTTGAACAATGTTTGGTTCCTTTTGTTCTCTATATTATACTTGTTATAAAGGTAAAGGTTCCCTTGCTCGAAAGCCAGTCGAATCCGACTCTAGGGTTGCAGTGCTCATCTCCGTTTCAAAGCCGAAGAGCCAGCGCTGTCCGAAGACGTTTCCGTGGTCATGTGGCCGGCATGACTAAACACCAAGGTGCACGGAACGCTGTTACCTTCCCACCGAAGTGGTACCTATTTATCTACTTGCAATTTCTTGCTTTCGAACTGCTAGGTTGGCATACCTGTTATACCTGTGGACTTTTCCCCCTGTTCCCTATTCATTTCTTTTGGTTTCAGCAGCATGGCAACTCTGTTTCCGCAGGAAGGCACCTCAGTTCTTCCTGTGTCCTGTTTTCCATCCAGTGGACTTTCACAGGGATTGTATGGTATTCCCCCCCCCCTCCAAAACTTTAGGAAGTTAGAATGTGCTTATCAGACAGCAAGTTATCAGAATAATGATAAGATTTAAATGCTTCTAATTGTTACCACACGTTAGAAAACAGATGTGATTTGGATCAGATCTTGGTTACATATTATGTGAATATATATTCCTAAAGTGATACCCTTTAAAAGATTCAAGTGATAGGAGGACTGTATAAATGCTCTGTCTTTAATCTGTAACAGAACATTCATGAACACAGATCACCACGTGATGCTGCACTGACTGAGTGATAGAGATGCATTGGTGGCCTATGCTGGACTGTAATACTTGTAATGGTATAATATGCTCACAGTATATATTCTTGTTATCAACAGGGCTACTTGCCATACGTTCAAACTTCTGTAAAAGAGCTGGAAATTGATTCAAATAAGCAACTGTGTATTTCTCCTTTCCAGGTTGCAAATTTACTAAGGCTCTTCCAGATTCCTCAAATAAGCTATGCATCCACCAGTGCTAAGCTGAGCGACAAGTCCCGCTATGACTATTTTGCACGGACGGTGCCTCCTGACTTTTATCAAGCAAAAGCAATGGCAGAGATCCTGAGGTTTTTTAACTGGACATATGTGTCAACAGTTGCTTCTGAAGGCGACTACGGAGAAACAGGAATCGAGGCCTTTGAACAAGAAGCCCGGCTCCGCAATATATGCATTGCCACCTCTGAGAAGGTCGGCCGCTCCAACATTCGGAAATCCTATGACAGTGTCATCCGAGAGCTGCTCCAGAAACCCAATGCAAAAGTGGTTGTCCTTTTCATGCGCAGTGATGACTCTCGGGAGCTCATTGCTGCAGCCAACCGATTTAATGTGTCCTTTACATGGGTTGCCAGCGATGGGTGGGGGGCCCAGGAGAGTGTCGTGAAGGGTAACGAGCACATAGCTTATGGGGCGATAACCTTAGAGCTTGCTTCCCATCCTGTAAAAGAATTTGACCGATATTTCCAAAGCCTCACTCCAGCCAACAACCATCGTAATCCCTGGTTCAAAGATTTTTGGGAGCAGAAATTTCAGTGCAGCCTTCAGAACAAAAAACCTCACAGAAAAACTTGTGACAAACACTTATTTATTAACAGTTCTAACTATGAACAAGAATCCAAGATCATGTTTGTGGTAAATGCTGTGTATGCAATGGCCCACGCCTTGCATAAAATGCAACGGACTTTGTGTCCAAATACCACCAAGCTCTGTGATGCTATGAAGCATTTGGATGGCAAGAAGGTCTACAACGACTATCTGCTGAAAGTCAACTTCACAGGTAAAAGCTCAGCAACTCTCCTTTGATATACCTGCATTTCTAATAGAAAAAAATATTCGATATTAGATTTTTTGAGTAGCAATTTTGTAAGTCCATCGAAAGAAGTCATACCTCCTTTAGGTCTCAGTAGAAGTGTCTGTTTCACTTATTACAAAGACTGCAGCTTCCTGTACTTGCAGTGAAGGACTTTGGCAACTGCAGCTCATCCTATGGAGGTTTCACTGGTCAAATGTTAAACCTGCAAGAGGCAGGCCCAAGTTCATAACTGCACTCTAGTAGGGCTGCTTACCTCCAGATGGGGGCTGGAGTTCTTCTGGGATTATAACTGATTTCCAAACTACAGAGAAATGGCAGCTTTGAAGGGTGGACTCTATGGTGTTAACATAGCTTCTGAGGTCCCTCCCTTCCTTAAACTCCACCATTCCCAGGCTCTGCTCCCAAGTCTCCAGGAATTTCCCAACCTGGAGTTAGCAACTCTAACACTCTGCCATGAAAGTCTCTGGATGGCCTTGGGTATATCACTGGCTCTTAACTTAAGCTACTTTACAGGATTTTTGTGATGATAAAATCAGGTAGTCTCAATATTCCTGAACGTCTTGGTGGAAGACAGGAAATGCGACTGAAAAAAATAGACTGAGCACAAGAAATGATGAGGCACTTGCTTATCAGATTCTCTGAAATCAGATTTATCTCTCCTTATATATAATTCTGTTTTGGTCATGGACTCTTCTGAGCCAGTTTGGTGTAGTGGTTAAGTGTGCGGACTCTAATCTGGGAGAACCGGGTTTGATTCCCCACTCCTCCACTTGCACCTGGCTGGATGACCTTGGGCAAGCCGTAGTTCTGATAAGAGCTGTTCTTGAAAATGAGCGGTTTCTGTCAAGAGCTCTCTCATCCCCACCTACCTCACAGGGTGTCTGTTGTGGGGAGGGGAAGGGAAAGGAGTTTGTAAGCTGCTCTGAGACACATTTGGGTTAGGGTTAGGGCGAGGTATAAATCCAATCTCTTCTTCTTCTTCTTCCATACACTCCCAAATCAGTTCGCTCCCTGATCTGTCACTCAGAAGCTGACCCTATCCACTGGCTGCATTGCCTGAGTCTCGTCTCCAATATTCTAAACAGTTTGCTGTTCCTCTCCCCCCAATTGCCAGTCGGAACACAGAGGTCATTTGCGTATGCGGCCTTATTGGCCTTTGCCTCTAAAATTCTAAACAGTTTGTTGTTGCGAGTCACTGAGTGTGTCCTGAGGTAAAATACATATCCCAATTTTCCCTTAAATGGTCACTGGAGTTGCCAAAATACATATCCCAATCTTCCCTTAAATGGTCACTGGAGTTGCCAATATCCCTGTGGGGCCTGGAAATCTCCCAGAAATCACTGTGTTCCCCAGCCACAGAACATGATTTTCCCTACCAAAAATAGAACATGATTTTGCCTACAGAAAATTTCGCACCTATTACAATTGCTGCTTTGGGCAGTGGACTCTATGGCATTATACCCTGCTGAAGTCCCTCCACACCCCAAACCCTGCCCTCCCCAGGCTCTACCCCTCAGATCTACAGGTCTAGCCCTCCCCTTAGTATTGCCAGCCTCCAGGCAGCACTTGGAGATCTCCAAGATCAGTTCTCCTGGAGAAAATGGTTGCTTTGGGGAATGGACTCCCTGCTGAGTTCCCTCTGCACCCCAAACCCTGCCCTCCCCAGGCTCTACCCCTCAAATCTACAGGTATTTCCCAACCCAGAGTTGGCAAGCCTGCAACTGGCTATGGAACTGCTTTCCAGACCCTTGGAACCCAGAAGTCATGGCATAGCTGCCACTGCATAACCCCAAATCAACATAAGTCAGGGGTGGAGGGAACCATACCTGTTACCATGAGGCTGTCCTCCCATATTACCCACTTGGGGCACCAAAATGACTGGAGACAGCCCTGCCTTATAGCTAAGCATAAGGAAATAAACATGGCTTGCCTCCCTCTATTTTCCCCTTCCCTCTGCCGCCCCACCAGCCACAGTCGGGACACTCACCTGGAGCTTCCTTCTAGAGCTCATTGTATTTCTTCCCACAACTGGCCTTACTCCTAGTTAAATACAATTTCTAAGATTGGGCTCCCAGATCTATGAGTCCTCTTTGGGTTTTATCTCCCTTTTCCCAATAGCCACTCCCAGTACCAAGCCACTTAACCCCTGTTTTTATAGCTGATGCGACCTGAAAAAAAGTGTAAAGTGATTCAGTCAATGGAGCATCTATAGAAATAATGACCCTAAACTCCTACGTGCCCTTAGCTGCACTGAATCAGAGCTGCTTGCCTAAACTAGAGGCTCTGGTGCATACAGTTTTCTGCAGACATCCCAAAACCTCCAGTGTTTTGAAGGGAAGAGGGAGTGCTGTACAGCTCCTTGAAGATTTGCATCCCTGATCAGTAAGAGTGGTGGAGATCAGTAGCTCCAGAGAATTGGAGCCCAAAGAGGATGTCAAAAGTATAATGTGGGGAACAAACAATGTTCACAACTAAATGGTTAGTTCAAAGGAGCAGGAGGCAAGATTAGGGCAGGAAGCAAGCAGAAAATGGGGGGGGGGGGCAGCAAGATGCCAAACAGCAATCCATAGAAAGTGCTTTGTAGTACAGATGAAGGACCTGAGTACCAGAAAGCATGTGCTGGAGGGATGTTGCCAGGGCTATTTTTGGGCAGGAACATGCAGGAACGGAGTTCTGGCTGGCTTCAGAGTTGGCCACGCCCACTACAGCCAAAACCTCTGTGTGCCTGGCTACAGAGGGAAGGCCTGGAGAGTGATCCCCCTGGTGACTCCGAGGCAGATGGGCCAGGGGGGTCCCTGGAAGGATCAGGAAGGCATTTAAATGTTACCCTGTGCCTTCCCTGTCCTATCCAAGGGCCGGCTTGCCCGGGCTCCCTGCAGCCATGGGTGCCTGGGCAAGCCAAGGGAAGGCATGGGGTATGGCCTAATATGCTAATGAGTTTCTGCTGCTGGGTGTGGCCTATTATGCTAATAGGTTCCTGCTGGGCTTTTTCTACAAAAAAAGCCCTGGATGTTGCCATAAGTAAAAGGTAAAGGTTCCCTTCCTCGAAAGCCGGTCAAATCCGACTCTAGGGTTGCGGTGCTCATCTCCGTTTCAAAGCCGAAGAGCCAGCGCTGTCCAAAGACGTTTCCATGGTCATGTGGCCAGCATGACTAAACACCAAGGCGCACGGAATGCTGTTACCTTCCCACTGAAGTGGTACCTATTTATGTACTTGCAATTTCTTGCTTTCGAACTGCTAGGTTGGCAGGAGTGCCATAAGTAACAGGCTCTAATATTTGCCAATTTCATATCCTACCATCATGAGATGAATCTCAGTATCCCCCATTACACACTGCTTTGGGCCCCATGGTAACTTTTTGTTGTTCAGTCGCACAGTCGAGTCCGACTCTTCTGCATAACAAGCTCCCACGTAGGGTTGCCAGCTCCAGGTTGGGAAATTCCTAAAATTTGAAGGTGGATCTTGGGGAGGCTGGATGGGGACTGAGTTTCTGCCCAGATAAGAAAGCATTGGCTGGAAGTTGCTGCCGTGATGAAATCACTTCCTGTATGACACCAGCAATGTGGACTGGGCCTTTCTCTCTCTGCTGGTGAGTCCCCCCTCCCATCCCCCACCAGCTGCCAGGAGGAAACTGGCAACCCTAGGGGAAAAGGAGTGACCATTCTCACATCAAGGAGGGAGAGACACAGTACAGGGGTCTATGGAAGCTTCCTGCCTCAAGTGGCCCTTGATTCTGCAAAGGAGAGCAGAAGCCACAAGAGAAACAGGGTTCCAACAAGAATTCAAGTGGCTTAAAGTCCCCAGCAGGCCAAGGTCCTGATGGTCCCTGACTTCTTCGTCTCCAGGGACGATGGGATTTGTACAGAACTGATGGCCACTGAGGATTGGTCTAGGGATACTGAGTGCTTCCAAAATTTGGCTGAAGGGCTATTTTTAGCTCCAGCCCCTTGTGCTCTGTTCCCATTCCTCTGTCCTTCCCTCTCCAACTGCATCTCTCGACTCTTACTCATTCCCTCATATGTCCAATCGCATGACTTCTTAACAGTGCAGGAGGTTATTTGGTCTCCACCTGTCTGCTGAAACAAGCCACTCAGAACCTGTTTCCCTTCAATAACTCCCCTTTTATTCCTATCATGAAGGCTCAGTCCAGAAGCTCCAAATAGCTTTCTCTAGAATGTCTGGTTCCCATGATGACAAAAACCATTCCCAGAATTTAATGCTATCAAAGCTGAATACTGGTCATAGTGTGGGCAGTTTGTCTGGGGGAATTCTGTTACTATTCTGAGTGGACATTTGTCTTCCCCAATGTATTGTTCTGCAAAGCATCTGCAGCTTTTACAGGGGCAAAACACTGAAGCAATTGCATTCATCCAGGGAGAGTGTTTCATCTTATCCAGCAACCAGAAATTCCCATTTGCCCAGTTGCCTTTCCTTTCCAAGTCTCTCTTCCACCCTTTCCTCTGACATCACCCTGAACCTCAGAGGGGCCCGGAAAGCAGTGAAACTTTCCCAAGCAGGGTTGCCACCTCCGGGTTGGGAAATTCCTAGAAATTTGGAGGTGGAGCTTGGGGAGGGTGGAGTTTGTGGAGGGGAGGGGCCTCAGTGGAGTGTTCACCTTCCAAAGCGCTTTTTTTTGTCCAGGGAAAGTGATCCTTGTTGTCTGGAGATCTGCTGTAATTCTGGAAGATTTGCAGGCCACACCTGGAGATTCGGAATCCTAAGTAGTGGGGAAAAGACTCCACCCTTTACCCAGCTGGGACCTGGGGGGAACAACAAGAGTATGCCCTCCCAGTTGTACTGTATTTCTGGTCCTCTTCCAAAGCAAGTTTTGGCTATGTAAGGCGCACCAGCATTTGTGGGCCTCCGACTTTTGAGTCTCAGAGTTCCTGGCAGGTAGAAGAGAAACTCTGAGAATTATAAAATCCTGAGCCTTCCCTGGATTGTTTCCAGGATCCTGATGTGTTGTCTGTGTCTGTTAATTGTGGCTTGCTTTTACTATTCTGACCACATATCTGACCTATTGCAGTTGAGCATCTCACCAGGGAGCAATATTTTTTTGTCCTGGCAGATGAGAGTATGAATTATTCAATAAAACGGACCTCAATAATTCTGCAAACTGGGAGGAAGTCAGGTGTTAGATTAACTAGCTTTGATCATTTATTATGGATAATTTTTGCTATTTGATTCTGTCTTGCTGGCTAACCAATACTTCACCATGCAGAGCAACTGGCAAGGAAGTCTGCAATGATGAAATCTATTGATACAGGATACTGACAACATTTGACATTATCTGCAGCTTTGGTGATGAATTGGTTGTTGTTAGCTGTGACAGTGACCTAATCCTGCATGCTGGCATGCATACATGAGTCTGACTGATTTTAAAGAAACTTATGTATGAGTAACCACTACTGGAAGGTAATATTGGAGCACAGCTTTATATCACTATGCTGTTGCATAAAATGGTGATAAAACAGGGTCTGAGGTCTACCAGAGTTTATACCATCAATATGATCATCTTCAGGTCTTGTAAAATATAGTCTATGCGTATAGGCTTGTGAGTGAATAACTTTGCCAGACAAGGTTGTAAGGCTCATATTTTGTAGATGCCTGTAGCAGCTGAAAGTAAAAGCATGTAATTAGACTACCAAGATTAATACAGCAGTTGCCATGACCTAAGATATAAGAACTGATCATGCTAATCCCAGTAACTGCTTTTTCTCAATAAGAGATGAGATACTTTAAGGATCGGACAAGAACAAGTCTTTGGTAAGCAATTCATGCATATGCCGTTAAGCACTTGTCTCCTGTTTTGTGCCTTCCTATAAAAAGCACCAGTCAAGAGGATAAAGGATTACGATTCTAACCTCCCTGGAAGAAAAAAAGCAGAATTCTGTCTAATTGTTCTGTCTTTTACAATCAGACTGCAATGGATCCCTTATCTATCTGTCAATATAAAAATTCCCAATATTTTACCAGTCTCTCATGAGAGACTGAAAAATAGAAAACTGAGAGGGAGATACATGGACAGAAGAAGGGTCAACTTTCCGTGGCTGCATCACCACAAGCAGCTTGTTGTTACACCAGTGGCACACCTGGGTGGCGCCTTCATTTTCCCTTTTAGAAGTGAAAACTGTCATTAGTTTCCATCAGAAAGCAGTAAAGGGCAACGTTTGGGGGCCACTGTTTCACCTGAGCCTTCGGGGAGGGCGGGATATAAATCCAAAGAGAAATAAATAAAAGATAAAAACGAGGCAAAGCCTACCTCCAGGCTTCACAAAATGACTCCTGTTCTTGAGTGGGAAAAGAATCGTGTACAGTTTATGTTGCCTGTACCTTGTCTTACTTTGCCCTACCTCCGAATAGAAAGTCTGCCCCCCCACACACAGAGAACCCCAACTCATTCTCCTCCCTATGGCAGCTCACTGAACAGCTTGTCCTTTCTTGGCCTATCAGTTCCATCCCAAACTGTATTAGCTTCCCTGACACTGCTTTGAATTTCAGCAGAACTGCTGATTGTCTCCTGACTTATGTGCTTAGATTTAAAAATAGCACAGAAGGCATTTGCAGCTTTCGGTTTTCGTCATTCCATCAACAGAGGCTGTTTACCCAAACTGCCACCTTCTTTGAGACCGTTCTTCTTTTAATTAGGTCCACCAATCAAACAAGTGGTGGAAAGCAAGTTAATGTGTAGACATCTTTGATCGGGTTGTTGCTCTAAAGACAGATCCAGGCAATTCTGCAGGTGTGCTAGCAGTACCAGCTGTGTAAAAGCCTCCTCTTCTGAAGGAGGGATCCCACACCTAGTGATGTTTTTAAACTCAATAATTTGTATACATAATCATTTCTGTTCAGAAGCTGGATGGTGCCTCTCTGTCAGTGCAATGAAAGGTTCGTACAGCATATTATTGTTCCTGTGATTCTCTGGACCACAGTGGGTTGTGAGAGCCAGTCTGATGTAGTGGTTAGGAGCACGGACTCTATTCTTGGAGAACTGGGTCTGATTTCCCAGTCCTCCACATGCAGCTGCTGGGTGACCTTGGGCAAGCCACAATTCTCTCAGAGCTGTTCTCTCAAGAGCAGTTCTCAAAGAGCTCTCTCAGCCCCACCTACCTCACAGGATGTCTGTTGTGGGGAGAGGAAGGGAAGGAGATTGTAAGCCTCTCTGAGACTCCAAGTGAAAGGCAGGATATAAATCCAATCTCCTCCTCCTCCTCTTTTCTTCTTCTTCTTCTTCTTCTTCTTCTTCTTCTTCTTCTTCTTCTTCTTCTTCTTCTTCTTCTTCTTCTTCTTCTTCTTCTTCTTCTTCTTCTCCTCCTTCTTCTTCTTCTTGCAGTATTCAGCCAGTGGTTTCAGCCTGAGACAGTTTGTGCCCAGAAGGTTCCAAAGCCTGTGCATAGTGCTGAAAGTGTGAAAGCACCGTCAAATCAGGAATACCAACATAAGGTGTGGCTCTGGATCAGAAGATTCTCCATAAACGTTACCATTTTCTAATAGATATGTGGACCATGTTTAAGCAGAGGGTCAGGGTTTAAGAGGGAGGTGCCAGGGCTCAAACCCATCAGGGACCCCTGCTAGCTGAGGGAAAGAATTCCCACCTCCTCACTGTGGAGATAGGCTAAGATGGCACAGGGGGGAAAGAAAGGCATTCTGTACATGGGGTTATTGCCAGTGCTGAAGATAAAAAAAATTCTGCTGCCTGTGGGTTGAACCAACAGCAGGTGTGGTATTAGGGTTGTCAACTCTGAAGTTCCTGGAGATTTGAGAGGTGGAGCCTGCAGAAAGCAGGGTTTAGAGAGGGGGAGGGACCTCAGTGGGGTACAATGTCGAAAATTACACCCTCCAAAGCAGTGATTTCCTCCACGGGAACTGATCTCTTTAGTCTGGAGATCAATTATAATTCCAGGGGCTCTCCTAGCCCCTATGGAAACTGAGAACCTTAGGCAGAGCCCAAAGTGGAGGTCAGCAACAGTGTCCAGAAGTTGGGGCCCATCAGCTTTGGATGGGTCTGCAGGAGGAACCTCCCACAAAACTGGTCTATTCACTTACAATGCTCACTAGCTTTGGAGAGAGAAAAAAACAGCATTGCTTTTTTCCCTCACAACTGGCTCAGAATTTAAAAAGAGGTCTTCTGGTTGGCAGACCATTTTTCCTCCTCATTCTCACAGGAACCTGTCTGTACTGTATAATACAACATTAAAGAAAGAACATGACCCCAGTTTGGACACAGAAAAACAAAGTGGAGGGAGCTAAAGAAAGAATGGGAGGTAAAAAGCTCAAGACCAGCAATACCCATGAGAAATTTCTTTTTCTGATTCCAGGCCTGGTAAAATGATGAAGTCATTGTGTAATATATCACAATAAATGGCATCTGGGATGAGTTTCTCTAGACCAACCCAAAACTGTGCATCTGAACCAGTATATATGCCATTAAAACAATCAAATTAGCATTATTCAAAACTAGGAATAAGGCCCATTGTGGAAATAAATACAACGAGCTCTAGAAAGAGGCTCTGGGTGGGTGCCCCAGCCTTGGGCACTCAGTGTCAATGTGCTGTGGTGACTTCAGCAGGGTATAATGACACTGAGTCCACCATTTTCTCCAGAGGAACTGATCGCTGCTACATGAAGAACAGTTGTAATTTTGAGTGATCTCCAGCTCTCATCTGGAGATTGGCAACAATGGTTCCCTATGAGGGAATGGCTGGTTTGGATGATGGAGTCTATGGCATTCTACCTGTCTGAGGTCCCATCCCTCCTCAAACCCCACCCTCTCCAGGCTCCACCCCTCAAATCTCCAGGAATTTCCCAATCTGGAGTTGGCAACCCTATCTCCTTCCCAGCCAACCATCAACCTACCTTTATCTGCCCCTCTGACTTCAGATTTCCATCTCCCCTCCACCTGCAGCCTCCACTGAAGACCTGACTGCCACATCACATTGGCTGTCATGGGGGGCATCTCAGCAGGATATAAGGACACAGAGTTCACCATTTTCTCCAGGGGAACTGATCTCTGCCATCTGGAAAGCAGTTGTAATTCTGACTGATCTCCAGTCCTCACCTGGAAATTGGCAATAATGGTTCCCCAGGAGGAAAAGTAGTATTTCTCTGCAATGGGGACCAAAGAAGGTAACATCATTCTCCTTTTCCCCTTTTTACTTGCACAACAACCCTGTGAGGTAGGTTAGGCTGAAAGTCTGTGACTGGTCCAAAATCACCCACTCAGCTTCTACAGCAAGAACCTGGATCTCAGAGACCCTGCTCTGAAGCACTGATGGCTATGCCTAGGGTAGCCAACCTCCAGGTGGAGTCTGAAGATCACCAGGTATCACAACTGAACTCCAGACAACAGATCTATCCCCCCCCCGAAAAAATAACTGCTTTGGAAGGTGGGCTTTATGGCATTCTGTTCAGCTGAGACCTCTCCCTTCCCCAAAACCTGGCTTCCATAGACTCTACCAGAAAATCTTCAGGAATCTCCCTACCTGGAGCTGGCAACCCTATCCAGACTGGCCCCAATGAGTTCCTCACAACGGCCTGCGAAGGTTTTCCTTCCTTTGAACCAAGCTTTGTTGCCCACTGTGGCAAAACGGGCTCCAGTGTACAACTCAGATGTTCGCTTCCCACCCTTGTCCCGTGGGCGTATCTCACTCCTTAAGTTCATTGCTGCTACTCACTGAATTGTCACTGCCTTTTTAGAGGGACACTGAGACCCCTCTGGCCAAATCTTCCTATTTGGAGATGGAATCCCCAATCTTTGAGGGATCCCTGGAAAGTTGGCAGCCCAAGGATCTGGCCTTTCCTTGCTTCCCTGGGCTGCCCCCCCCCCCTTGTTATTGCGCAGAGCGGGGGAGACTATGTGGTCAGAGCACAACACAGATTATTAGCCCAAATAAAAGAATTTATCTATTTACACAGTTATGGGGCGCACACACACTGTAGGACTGTATGAACCAACTGTATGAAACAACACAGCATACACCCACAGGGGTTAAATGCCATCCTCTTCCCCTACACACCGGCCTCTGGCTCTCTGCTCTAGCCTCTCTCTGGCCCAAGAGAGCAGGGAAACTTCCATTCATTCCCCAGTGCAGCCAACTGTGGAGTGGCTGAATTTCTGCTGCCTCCCAGGGTTCCCACTGTGGCCTGGACAGCCTGGTCAGCACAGGCAGCAGGAGCCTTTCCTAACCTCCTGTAGGACAAAGACTGCCTCCTCCCTGAATGGGCTGGAGTCTATATTGATGCTGCCCTGCCCTTTGGGACAGTCCCTCTTTTGCCGCTCTTTTTGGCCTTGGGGCAGCTGGGAATTGTAGTCCAGCAGATGAGGAAGCCCCATTCAACCCAGTGAGTGATACTACTACAGGCCCCTCTCTGGAACTACAGCTCAATTAAACCTTATGGCGGAACATTTTAAACAAACACAGGTAACTGCCATTTCATTACACCTACCAACAGCCACTGAGGGAAACGTTACTCCCACACAGGAGGAAAGCAGGAGAAGCATCTTCATCAAGAGAGAAAGCTAGGCAGAGTGGCTGAAGGGTGAGTGGGCGGGGAAAAGGAGCAGACCCAGCACCTGGCCAATGGCACGTGAGTACTCTTGAGTGGCGGCTGATGGGCCAATGGCTGAGGGAGAGCATTTTACAGCCAATGGGAGCACATGGAATGTTGCCACTTTAAACAGCATTATTATATAGAGAGATATCAGGATGTTACCATTGCCTGTGCAGCAAAGAAGTGTTTGTGAACAAATTGAGCATTCCTTACTGCAAGTTAGCTAGTCAACATTTGATTAACATTGTCCCTTTCCAGAGAAGAAGACTCTGTAACTTGAGTCTCACTCCATCATTAAATATTTGTGAAAAAGCCCACTCTTCAGCAGAAGAGAGACCTCGTCTTGCAATGTTTTTACAGAAGCAGGTATGCAACACACCTTTTATACCCTTATTCTACAACATTTTAGAAGATACAGTGTTTATTTTAAAAATTCACAATTGAAGTACCATAAAACAATTTAACTATATAATATGAACAACCTGCTGAATTGGGGGAGGACTAGGCGTCCCAAGTCTTGTGGAATCGCGGCGGGGGATCGTTTGTCTTCACAGGATCCCTGCCGCGGGGACAATGACACACATTGCACCGCCGTCACCAGGATGTGACGCTACGCGTCGCTCTGGCAACGGGACTCCAAACAGCCCCGTTGCCAGAGCGACGCATAGCGTCACATCCTGGCGACGGCGGTGCAACGTGTGTCATCATCCCCGCAGCAGGGATCCTGTGAAGACAGACGATCCCCCGCCGTGACTTGGCATGCCTAGGGAGGACTTTTTGCATGAAGCGAACTGTTGCGGTGGGGGGGCAGGATTTCAACTTTGCTTCCCTGTTAGAGCTGAATAAATTGATCTTCCCAACATTTTTAAAAGGCTAATAACTGATCTATCAAGCCCTGATTCTCCTCCAGCCCATATGGATTCCACACACATCTTTGGACCTGAAGGGCCATCTCCTCCCATACTATGCAGCCTGCCAGTTAAGGTCTGCCTCTCAAGCCCTGCTCTCTGTACGCCCACCTTTAGAGGTGAGGTGAGTGGCAACTAGAGAGAGGGTATTTTCCATGGTGATTCCTCACCTCTAGAACACTCTCCCCCTAGATGCTTGCCTTTCCTTTCTTTTAGGTGCCAAACCACATCTTTTACTCTGGCTTGTAATTCGAGGTTTTTATCTTACTAGCTTTTTTAATGGTCTGCTTCTGTTCTATAGACAGTTTATATGCTATCCAACAGTTTGTTTTTAATGGCTTGTTTTTAATATTGTGATGCTGTTTTAATTGTAAGCTGTCTTGTGGAGAACACAAGTGGAGGCTGAGTGGGATGACGTTCTGTTATGTTTGATCGATAATACCTCCAAGTCAAATCCAAAAATCTGTTTATTGAGGTATCAGACAAATAGCAGTTAAAACACATTCCTACAGCTGCATTCCACTTCCTACGTCTGACTTATATACCTCTTCCCATGACAACAGTTCTCTTAAAGGAAGATACACATGCCTGCACCGCATTTCCCTCCATTCTTAACCCATAACATAGTTCTTTGTCCAAAAAGGTGATTGTCTCATTCTTGCTACAGCAGATGGTATATCTGACATTGATGATGATGATGTCTCATGACATATCTAAAGGTGCCACTTGAACACCTGAACTGACCCCATCATAATCAGGCCCAACCTCATCTTCGATTACTGGTAGCAAAAAAGGTCATCTGGCTCAGAACCAATTTCACTCCCACTAGGATATATGGGTACCAAATGGGAAGCATTCCATACATGGCAATCCAACAATCAATAGGCATGTGGTCCTTTTTTCACCACAATCTTAAAAGGCAAGGTAAATTTACATTCTCCCTTCCTCAGGATCCCAGGTCTTCTTACTCTAACAAACAAAACACATTCAAATTTAACATCCTTACACCCCTACATTTTTCCATATAAGCCTTATACTTCTCTTGCTTCTGAACCACTCTCTCAAATTAGATTCTAACAGTACTTTGGATCTTGCTTTTGAAAATCCAGTAACATATAATTTAGTACCCATCTGTCTTCCATGTATTAATTTTGCCAGTTATCTTTGCATTGTGGCACAACATGTTGCCCAATACGGTTGCAGAAAATCAGTGGTAAAAGTAGTCGATTACTTATCTTCCAGTCTAGCTGTCTGCAAACTATCTTTCAAACTTCTGGTAAATCATTCACTTTCTCCATTCACTTGTAGTACACTGACTACCTCCTATGTATAGTATTCCATTCTGCAGGAAAGTTTTGAACTCCAAAAAAGTAATTTGGGCATCATAATCTCTTTAGGATCCCCTTGTCGAGGTTTGCGCGGTGCTAGCCCACTGCAGGTTGCGAGTGGTGTGAGAGTATCAAAGAAGACGTAAGTCTTATAGGCTTGGTGTAAGACTATATACAATTTATTTACACGAGCCTCCACCAATATATTGCACAGAATGACAAAATGCTCACGCAGACACCAGGTATCCATCAGGAAGGGATAGTACACAGTACAGCATCACATATATACAAACATTGTCCAATCAGGACCCAATGCTGAGTCACTGTTAATTAGCTCTGCTCTGAACCAGACAGAACCAGTTGGAGCCAGCTCTACTGACACTCTGAGCTGTCAGCTCCTGTCAAACAGATTGATATGATCTACAGCCAGACTTATAGAACACATGGATGTTGACACCCCTTCCCTACTGAAAACTACAGCCAAGAACTTGATCCCAAATGCAGGAATCGCTTGTGACATAAATGCTATTTCTGGCCTCTTACTAAAACAATTTATTAAGGTAATAGGATAACAACACTCAATGGGGCAATATCAAAAAGTCCCATGCAAAATGTGGAAAGTGACTGGCTGCAATGGTGCTGGGTGCATTACCACTGTCTTATCACGTAACTGACAAGTGACACAAGCCTTAATGGCTGCTTCCACTTGAAAATCCATCCCAGGTCACCAAACAAATCCCACAAGTGTTGTTTAGTCCATACAATTCCTTGATGTATATCATGGATAAGGTGTATAAACATAGACTGCAACTCTTCTGGAACAAATAGTCAATGTGTACCTCATAAAATACAACCATTTTGTATTTTACACACATGCACTCTAAAGTAAACTAATAACTCTGAATCAGTTCCCTTTGCATTATTAGGCCATTTATTCATCAAAAATCCCCTTAATTTCTGCTGGATTGGGCATGCTAAACATGCAGCTTGACATTTCTCCTGTGCAACTGCAACTGAGATACCTGAGAGAAGTGCAACAACTTCTACATCATCGTCTGACAAAATGTCTGTGGATGGTAAAGGTAATGAAGACAATCAGCTGTCACATTTTCCACTCCTGCCTTATATTTAGCACTTCTAAAATTGTAAACCGCCCAGAGATCCCCATGGGGGGGTTAGGGCGGTATAGAAATCGAATAAATAAATAAATAAATAAATAAATATTCCATCTCATAAATAAAAGAAAGCAATCATGCTGACTACTTAACAATTTGATTCTCTGACCTTCCCTTTTTTTATGTCAACAACATTGTCAGGGGCCCCACAAATAAAGTCTGCACTTTTCTGTGGCCCAAATTCACACAAGTGCTTCCTTTTCAACAACAGAATATTTCCTCTCAGCCCGAGTAAATGCAAATGCAACCATCCTTTCCACCTTACCCTCAAGGTGCTGAGTCAACATAGTTCCCAGTCCATATTCAGAAGCACCACTTGTCACAATTATAGGCAATGTTGGATCAAACAATGCCAAAGCCAGACTATAAACAATCAAATCTTATAAAGTATCAAAACTAGCCTCAGTCACAGGTGACCACACCAAGTTTGTACTTCCACATAATAACTGTCAAAGTGGTTCAATAACTGAAGAATAATTAGGGATAATCTTTGTGTACAACGAAGTCAAACCCCAAAAAGAGCACAAACCCTGTAAGTCAATCAGAGCTGGTCCCTGTAAAATTTAAGCTTCCACCCACCTGCACTAATACATCTTAATAAAGACCATAAATTTATCTCATGTTCCTCAGAAGTCTTTCCAAATACAGTAATATCATCTAAAAAACACTGAACTGCCTTCTAGCCCTTTCAAAGACATCATCTTTTGAAAAGCAGCAGGGGCCGAAGCCAACCCATATGGAATGTGTTTAAATCGAAACATGAAGTCATATGTAATAAATGCTGTAAGATCTCTACTCTCTTCATGCAATAAAACTTGATGGTATGCACTCTGCAAATCAAGAGTAGAAAATATTTTTGATCCTGTTAATTCAGAAAACACCTATATGTGGCAATGGATGGCTATCAACCATAATACCCTTATTTAGACCCCGACCAGACGTGCCAGAAAACGTGGGGGGGGGAGCACGGCTATTTGCGCCGTCGCATTCTGATGCACTATTATGCAATCAGACGTGACAGCAGCTTCCCCGCAGCAAAGAGGACGACAGGGGAGGAAGCTGCGCGCCAGCGCGATCACACCGGGAGGCTTCCATAGGTGGCCCGTGGCAAAGCGTTTGCTAGTACATGCGGTGTACTAGTTTTTTACTGCGTGGCTTTGGCGGCTTGCCACGGTGTCACCACAGGAGTGCTACGCCTCCCAGATGTTCCCATGTGATCGCACCCGGATACTCCATGGGACTCCCGTGCCTTCAGCGGGGCAAATGCTCCGTGTGACCGGGGCCTTGGTTCTCTTAAATCTACACAAAGGTGTATGCTTCCATCTTTCTTCCAGTTTGGTGTAGTGGTTAAGTGCGCAGACTCTAATCTGGGAGAACCGGGTTTGATTCCCCACTCCTCCACTTGCACCTGCTGATGTGACCTTGGGTCAGTCACAAGCTCTGGCACAGCTGTCCTTGAAAAAGAGCAGTTTGTGTCAGAGTTCTCTCAGCCCCACCCACCTCACAGGGTGTCTGTTGTGGGGAGGGGAAGGGAAAGGAGTTTGTAAGCCGCTCTGAGACTCCAAGTGAAGGGCGGGGTATAAATCCAATCTCTTCTTCTTCTTCTTCTTACCACAACAATGGATGAAACCCATTCTGATGAATCAACCTCTTCAATAATATCCTTCTGCACCAATTTCTTAAGATCCTCCAATGCAGCAACTCTCACTGCAAGTGGCAACTATGTTGCACAGGGACCACACTAGTCCCCACCTTTACCTTTGCATAACCAACTTCCTGTATAGAATTATCCCCACTTACAGCTGAAAGTACCCTCTGGGATTATTAAACATCTAATTGGGGAGCCACAATACATCCATCCACCACCATTACTTTTAGTGCAGCAAACAAATCCCTGCCAAGGATCATAGAATCATACAGTTGGAAGGGACTAGAGATGTGAAGGCCTGGAAAAAAAACGGAAAAATTAGGGGGGGAACAATTTTTTTTCATTTTTTCCCTGAAGCCTTTTTTGTTTTTTTCCCGAAAAATTGGAAAAATTGAAAAAAGAAAAGAAAAAAATTGATTATGGAACGTTTTATTTTAACATGATGAATAAAATATTTTAAGACAAGGTGTTCAAATATTTTCCAAATCATTTCTAATATATATATATATATGGTATCAGATTGATCTAATTTCTGTGCACTAAGGACAAACAAGTCCTAGGTTACAAACTGAACTCTCCAATGCAAGAACAAGATGCATTTCTTCCTTGAGGAGGTGCTATTGTCAGAAGAAAATAAAAAGGTTTCAGTTTTGTGTTTGCATGTGGGTGGGTATTCTGTTTGTAATAATTGTTTGGATACACTATATTTTTGATATGCTAGTTGTGATAATTTTATGCCAAGTAAAAATGTCCATAGTCATATTTTATGTTCCTGAAGTAACAGAATGACTTTCAATCTAGAAAAGACAAAAGAAATGCTAATGTAGCATTTTTTTCAGTTTTTCCAAAAAATTCCATTTTTTCCCAAAAAACCTGGGGGGTTTTCCGAGCTTCAAAATTTCTGGAAATTTTACATCTCTAGAAGGGACCACCAGGGTCATCTAGTCCAACCCCCTGCACAATGCAGGAAACTCACAAATACCTACTCCCCTACCTCCAGTGACCCCATTCCATGCCCAGAAGATGACAAAAAACCTCAAGGACCCCAGTCAAACTGGCCTGGAGAAAAATTTCTGCTGGACCCCAAATGAGCAAAATGATCCCCAACTGCAACCCAACACTTACTACCTTTCCTCAAAAGGATTTAATAGTTTGTAACTGGGCCAGTCTACAGTAAAACACTGAGGCAAGATTTTTCTTCCCTTTCCCCAGAACATTTACTTCAGATTAGGAGGTTTACTGGGCCTGGTTACCTTAACACAGGTTCCTTCAAAGGTGTAAGTTTCCTCTTTCACCTCACAGTCTCTGGTTCTCAGAAGCTACCCAGGTGCTTCTGGCTTTTACCAGGAAGCTTCACTTCCTAAGCCTACTCAAATCCTACCTAAAAGCCAAATAAAAATCCTGGTGAATACAATAAATAAATCAATAAATAAAATAAAGCCAAATAAAAACCCTGGTGAAATTCATGCTCTTATCCAGAGCCACAAATCCTTCTCTGAGGGAAGACGTTTTTTCCTTCCTCTTTTAAAGCTAAATCTTGTATATCCCTTTTGATGCAGTGTAGTTCCATGGGCTCTGACTGGCTGAAAGTCACATGGATTTGCATGAGGCCAAAATCATGATTGATTCAGAGCCCTGGGGGAAAGGCAGGACATTTGGAGATGATTGCCACAGGACTCTGAAGAGGTGGCATAGAAATATCCTAAATAAATAAATAGCCCTGAAAATTAAAAAGACAAAGAGACGCTAGATTTTTTTTCCTTTTCCAAGACTATTCATATAGAGGGGTGTTTTCAATGAGCAAAACTATGAAGGAGTGGAACAGTTAATACCATTGTAACCTAAATATGTGCCTTTGTGGCAGTTATTACCCTTGTAAAAATGCTGCAAAGATCCAGCTATGAATCTCTTAGTTTCACATCTGTGGCCCCAGTCAAACGGGCCGGATATCACGGGGGGGGGAGGCGTGGCTAATTGCCCCAGAGGAAACTAATGCGTGGCCGCCCAAGCACACGTCCCAGTCAAGGTCCCGTGGTTCGGGGGAAATGCCGATCAGACGGGTATCCTGCAGCGCAGCACAGAAGCCACACCGCGCGATCGCACTCGCAATCGCTCTTTGTGCACATGCGCTGTTGGGCACTGTTGCGCAACCTGCGGAGACAAACAACACCGGGCACCGGATGCCACGTAAGTCCACCAGGAACACGATCAGACGCCTGCCCTTGGCCCGCGGTTTCAGGAAACTAGTACCTCGTAGGTACTAGTTTTTAACTCCACACCTTCGGCGGGGAGCCACAGGTTCGCCACGGGAGCACTGCGCTTCCCAGATGTTGGGGTGAGATCCCGTGCCTCTCCCGCGGCAACTTTGCCATGTGACCTGGGCCTTTGTTTATCTTATGCTACTGCAGGGCCTCTTGTATTACCAAGCTTTGCAAGCATTTGTTTGGTCACACCCAGCCAACAGAGACCACCTTACAGAGCTCAAAGCATCCGGACTTCAATGCAACAGTGCTACCTGTAGAACATTATCTTCAATCTCTCAGTCACATAACAATCATGTAAGGCAGGCCAGTATTACTTCCACAGAAGAAGGCTCAGGTTAAGAGAAGATGGTCATAGCATGCTGAAGGCCACTACGCTAGTTGTCTATGTTCCAAGGTGTTCAGTCATTCAGCACAGCTACCTTTCCCTGTGGAACAATGAATACTTCTCACTAAGGTTTGCTAACCTCCATTTGGAGTGTGGCGTTCTCCTGGAATTGCAACTGATCTCCAGACTACAGAGATCAGTTCCCATGGGGGGGCAATATGGTAAAGAGGGTACTGGAGACTGACATCTGCTCAGGGCTGTTTCAAGGTACTTCCACCTCAGTCAAGATACAGTTTTGCTGCCCCTTCTCCACTCCAGTTCATTCCAGAACAGCATAAGCAGGATCCACAGAGAAACCTCACAGTTTCCTGGGATATAAAGGAAATCATCATTACCCCTCCATACACTATTGCCAATATGCAGACAAGAGACTATGGCTCATCTCACAAGACCATGAAAAGCTGCAAGTTGGTAACTGATTGACCATCCATTTCTTCCCAGGCTGAATGATCATATGACACAATAGCAAAGTAGTGCAGGAAGGAAGTAGAGTTGCCAACTCTACTGGGAAATTCCTGGGTGGAACCTGGAGAGTATGGGGTATAATGATGTAGAGTCCACCCTCCAAAGCAGCCATTACCTGACATGAGATGGATTAACTCAACAAAGGAAGCCATAGCCTTCCGTTTGCAAGACCTGAACAAGGCTGGCAATAACAGTACGTTTGGAGATAATTAATTCATAGGGTCACCTTAAGTCAGAAGCAACTTGATGGCATGTAATATAGATCTGAATACAAAACTGCAGCTGGAAAAATGGGAGAGAGATATTTTCAGCTGCAATGTTGATACCTGATGAGATGGTGCACATGAAAGTCTACCTTGTGGAGTGGGTTTTAAATGTACAGCATGTGGTATCCACTAACACTCACTGATTCATGCTGCAGCTCTGTAGCAGAAGCAGCCGTGTGCTTAGTGCTGTGCATTGCTAACTCAACTCATGGATAATCCTTAAGAAAAAAGGAAGTTTTCCTATCATAATAAAGGGTTTTAAGAAGCCACTTTATGAAACTAAATTAACCTCATATAGTTCATTCACATATATAATTCCAGTTCTCTGAATCTGTTTATGGCATATTTTCCCTGGCCCTTTCCATGTTTTCTTCTTTCTTTTTTTAAAATCTATCTTCCCTCTTACTTGTGGGATTTGCTGAATTTCAAAAGGTGTAAAAATATGCCTGGAGAGCCCATTTCCATGGTAACTGCTTCATTCAGGTAAGAGAGCAAATAGAACTCATTGGTCTGCTGTTCACATCCCTCTCCTCATTCCTGAGCATGCACACACATGCACAAAATTTTGTTCTGCCACATATGCTAGCTGAGCTCTTAAGCTGAATTTTTATTAGTATTTTCAAAAAATAAAGAGCCAGAAAAAGGAAAGCAAACGTGAAACAGCATTCACTGCTCGGATGAGCATGATGGGCTTGATGCAGCCCAGCTTCACACTGTCTACAAAAGATTTCATGCAGTAAGGTTAATTAGCAATGCAAAAGATGCAGGACCCTCATCAGATGCATTCCACATGAGCCCCATGCTTACCGTTTTACCTCAACTTTTTCTTTCTCTTCCTCTGTTTTTCTGTGCGATGGTGTGGCTGTCTCAACCCACCTTAGTCCAGGGCATGGGTAAGTAGTAGAGGAGGGCAAAAAAGAATTCTGGTTTTTCCAGGTCTATTGGACAAAAAAAAATGGTATTCCCAAATATTCCCGAATACTAGTATCAGTATTTTATGAGTATTTGGGTAAAAAAATGGGAAACCCGAATTTATTCAGCTCCATTATACCCTATGGGGACCATCCCCATAGGTAGGGCTCCCAAGTACTTACCTTAATTTGGCGGGGGATGTATAATTCTTTGTGGGACCATTCCCATGGGGAAAACACAGGCACTGCACTATTCCGTCACCCAGACGGGACGTAGGCAAGTAGCCGGGCGACGGAATAGTGCAGCGCCTGTGTTCCAAACAAGAACCTTCCGGCAGGGAAGCATGTGTCCCCCGCCAGATCGTAGGTAGGTACTTGGGAACCCTACCCATAGGGTATAATGAAGAATTTCACTCGCCAAGTCGTGCCGCCACCATGTAATGTGGCAAATGAAGTGATTTAAAATTTAAATGCCTTCCCTTCACTCCCAGAGTTGTGCTGCAGCTGCAACGCAACTCCACGAGAGAAGCAAAGTGGTTTAAAGTTTAAGTCCCTTCCCTCCCAAAGTCATATCATGGCAGCAGCATGACTCCATGAGTGAATGATTTAAAGTTTAAATGTCACCCCTCCACTCCTGGAGCTGTGCTGCAGCTGCAGTGTGAGTCCACAAGTGAAGGGAAGGCATTTACATTTTAAACCACTTCCCTTCACTCACGCAGTTGCACTGCAGCTGCTGCAAGACTCCAGGAGGGAAGGCTTTTAAACTTTAAACCACTTCCCTTCACTCACAGAGTCTGAACTTGCTGAGGTCCCTTCACTCATGGAGAAATAGCCACCTTCTATGATTGTCTCAGTCTCAGATAGTTTGTACTATTAATTATTGAAGGAACTGACAGTGTAATCCGAAAAAGAGTTACTTCTTCAAAGTCAATTGACTTCAGTGGACTTTAAAGCTGAAAGAGCGGTGGCGCAGGCAGTTAATCACCTGCATGTAACATCACTCGTGCAGCCACTATGGCTGTTCGAGACCCACCGCGGTCGAGGTGAGCTCTCGACCCTTGTCCTAGCTCCCGCCCACCCAGCGGCTCGAAAGCTAAATGTAATCTTAATGCGAGTAGACAAATTGGGTACCTGCCCTTAGAAGGGTAGGGGGCACCCTCCTCCTGCGAGGTGTGTGGAGGCGATGACGGCGATAACAGCGGCGGCAATGGCGGCGGCGGACATCGGCTGCAGCAAAAAGTGTTCCGGCGGTAATGGCGGTGTGGCGCGATGCGGCGGCGGCGGCAGCAGCAAGCGGAGCCGGAGGAGCGATCCCTGGTGGCCAGCAGTAACATCGGGCGGCTGTCGTCGGCTGGCAAGAGGCGGAGGCGCGCGATGAGGTCATCAACAGGCACGGCGGAGCCAGAAGGACGTGGCCGAGGCCGGAAGAGGCTGCATCGTGCGCCGGCCCGCCTGAGCGCCTGAGGAGGAACAACTAGCCGAATGAACCACCGAAAAGAGCGCCGAGCCAGGTCCGCCTCCACCAGGGTGCCGGTAGGCAGCCCCATCCCCAACTACAATGTGCCCCAAGTTAGGGAACAAGGTGCTTAGCACCCCACTCTGTAAACCGCCCAGAGACCCCCTGCCAAGGGATTAGGGCGGTATAGGAAATCGAAAGTTAAAATAAAAATAAAAAAAATAAAAATTAAAGGGTGTAGCTCTGCTTAGGATTGCACGCTGAGACCTTGATTTTCTACTTTTAAAAAAGCACTCTAAGAGGCTTACAATGAGGAGTTAAAAATACAAGATACAGTACTTTAACAATACAATTTTAAAAGCTGCAAAACAAAAAAAAAGTACCCCATATGTGATTCAAGTTTGGGTAAACCAGGTGGACTTCACCTGGAGCCTGAAAAATGCTAACAAAGGTGCCAAACAAATCTTCAGAGTTAAGGGACCACCAGAGGCAATTCTTTCTCTCCGCAGCCCCTAGGGATGTTAGGTCTGACTCATGTTTTGCTTGTCAGTCAGAAGCAGAGAGCTGCTTTTTTTATTGGGCAGTACTGGTGGTTATAAGCAGCTGACTCCTGTTGAGCAAGTTACCTCTTGCATTTTCATACAGTATAGTCCCATGCAATCAACAGCATTTGACTTGAGCACCTCACACAGCTCCCATAGCCATCCTAGTGCCCCACTGTTGCAGTTCTGTGCTGCACATCAGCCAATAAAGAGTGAGCAAACCAGTCATCTACTGATTATAAATAAACACTGTGAGCATTTTTTAAAGGAAAATCTTACTATTTGTCTTGCATTAAAGCCCATGTTATCAACATTACCTTGCATGCATATTTTCTCACAGCATTATGAGAGTCATCATTCTCCTGGCATCATATAATTACTGTAATGTATTCTTAGCTGCCATGAGTACATTAGGATGTATGGGAAACCTCCCATAGGAAAGCAATGTTAAGCTTCGTCTTGGACAGAGGATTCTAGTCCAAGACTCACGACCCAATCACATTCAAGCAAGCTGCAAGCGGGAACGTTTGTGATTGGTCCTTATGCGCTCAACCTGATAGGTTGTTATGTGTATAGTGGGAGTGGCTATGTTAGCCGGGAATGTTTAAATACCGGGCAGTTTCAATGGGCAAACTGTTCGGGCTATCAGATGTTGTACCGTGTCGAAGAAGTGAAGGAAGAGCTGAATAAACTTGAGTCTTTTACTGAAATCACTCTCCGACTCATTGTTAAGCGCCGGACTTAACAATTGGCGACGAGGATGGGATGCTAGTGCGGGTAGGCAGCCCCGCTACATCCAGACCCACGACGGACAACGAAGAGCAGCAGCTCGCCGTGGCCAGTCAGCAACGGGCACCACCAGAGCCGGTGGCAGCGATTGCAACGATGGCCAATAGCCCGAAGTTCGAAGTCTTCGAACCAGCGACCGAGGACTGGGACTCCTACCTGTCAAGGTTCGGGTTCCACCTCGAAGCCTCCGACATCACGACGGAGCTAGTGTGCGGGATGAGGGACGACCGGCTGCAGCAGAGGCTGTTCGCTAGAAAGGAGCTGACCTGGGCAGCTGCCTATGACGAGGCCATCGCCGCGGAAGCAGCCGACAAGTCGACCCGAGAGGTGCGTCAGCGTTTGGCAGCGACGGAGCTGCGCGTTCACCACCAGGGGGCCGACAGTGACAGCGAGGGTAAGCTGAGTGACGTCTGCATCGTCAAAAAGAAAGCAGACCAGCGGACCCCAGTGAAGACTTCGACCAGCCCAGCCTGCGCAGGCTGTGGCGGGAAGCACCCACGTGAGCAGTGTTGGACGAAAGACGTCACCTGCCGTAAGTGTGGCAAAATGGGCCACATCGCTCGAGCCTGCAGAGCAATTAAGAGGTCCACGCCAGAAGCATCACCCCGGAATCAACGCTCACGAGCAGCACATCGTGAGGACGACCGTCAGACGACATCGAGCCTGTCAACCAAGCCTGCGGTTCGTCGAGTCGGAGGGACGGGGAAGATCCACGTCACAGTCTACCTCAACGGAGTGCCCTGCAGCATGGAGGTCGACTCCGGATCGTCCGTGACCGTCCTGTCCTCCCACACCTGGCAGCGCATGTTCCCGACCAGGAGCCGGCGGCGTTTGAAAGCCGCTGAAACGCAGGTGTCCGATTTCCAGGGGAGGCGCATTCCTCTGGCGGGGAGGGACACCTTCATGGTCGAGTTTAAAGGGAAATGTGTTGAATTGTCTTGTTTGATTGCCGAAGGTAACCGGGTGAATTTACTTGGGTTGGAGTGGTTTGAACCACTCGGTATAGCACTTACTGGAGTGAATGCAGTATCGGAAAATAAATGGGCTGTACTATATAAGGAATTTCCTGATGTGTTCGGGGGCGGTCTGGGAAAGTACAAAGGGCCCCCTGTGTCTTTTGAGCTCGATCCATCTGTGACACCTATACGGTTGAAGTATAGGAAGGTGCCAATCCCGCTTAAACCACGGATCGAAGCCGAGCTGGACAAGCTCATAGCCCAAGGAGTATTGGAGCCAGTCCCATTTAGCAAATGGGAGACGCCTATAGTCACGCCAGTAAAATCGGATGGCTCCATCCGAATATGCGCTGACTATAAGTGCACGATCAACCGTGCCTTGCAGCAGCATTCCTACCCTGTCCCGGTAATCAGCCACGTCCTGGCGTCACTGGGAGGGGGGAAAGTGTTTGCAAAGTTCGACCTCGCCCAAGCCTACCAACAGCTGCCTGTGACCAGGGAGGCGGCTGAGGCGCAGACAATCGTCACCCACAGAGGGGCTTTTCGAGTGAACCGGCTCCAGTTTGGGGTAAACGTGGCTCCAGGAGTGTTCCAAGGCCTCATGGAAGGGTTACTGAGGGGAGTTCAGGGGACTGTCCCTTATTTTGACGATGTGTTGGTGGCTGGGAGGTCCGATGAGGAACTCATGAGCAGAGTTCGAGAGGTACTGAAACGGTTCTCTCAAGCGGGACTTAAGGTGAAACAGTCCAAATGTATAGTGGGTGTTCCCAGTGTGGAATTTTTGGGGTTCAGGATCGACGAACATGGTGTCCACCCCACAGAGGACAAGGTGAGGGCAATTAAGGATGCCCCATGTCCAGGGAACAAAAAGGAGCTCCAAGCATTCCTTGGACTCCTCAATTTTTACCACGCCTTCCTCCCCCACAAGGCGTCGGTAGCGGCCCCACTACATGCCCTCCTGCACAAAGAGGCAAAATGGCGGTGGGGGTCAGAGCAGGAACGGGCGTTCAAAGGAGTCAAGGCATTACTGGTGTCCAATGCAGTGTTGACTCACTACGATGATAATAAAATGTTGGTGTTGGCTGCGGATGCATCTCCTTATGGGGTGGGGGCGGTGCTCAGCCACTTGATGCCAAACGGCGAGGAAGCTCCCGTAGCATTTTATTCCCGCTCACTGTCAAGCGCGGAGAAGGGGTACGCCCAGATCGACAAGGAGGGACTGGCGCTTGTTGCAGCAGTTAAAAAGTTTCATGACTTTTTGTATGGTCGGAAGTTTCTCCTTGTCACCGACCACAAGCCCCTGTTGGGAATCTTTGCCCCGGACCGGCAACTTCCCAACATCATGTCAGCGCGGATGCTGAGGTGGGCTCTGTTCCTGTCCGCCTACGATTACGACCTGGAACATCGGCCGGGTAAGGCGATTGGTCACGCGGACGCTTTGAGTCGCTGCCCTCTGCCCGGCCTGGACTCAGACCCAGCTCCAGCTAGCGAGGTGTTAGCGATTGATGAACTGTTCCAGGCTCCGATCACCTCTAAGGACATTGCGGCTGCGTCCGCTAAAGACATTGTGATCTCCAGGGTCTTGAACTGGGTTTGGAGGGGGTGGCCTGTGGGCTCCGTGGAGCCAGCATTTGCGTGTTACAAAATGCGTCAAAACGAGCTGTCTGTGTCAAAGGGATGTCTTTTGTGGGGAAGCCGGGTGGTGGTCCCTCACAAACTCAGGGAAAAAGTGCTGAAATCACTTCACGAGGGCCATCCCGGCATGGTCCATATGAAGGCGCTAGCTCGCGGGTACGTGTGGTGGCCCAGGCTAGACGCCGACATTGAAGAGTGGGTTCGGGTGTGTGAGCCTTGTCAGCAGGCTAGGCCTGAACCACCAACCGCCACTCCTCAGAGATGGGAGTCGGCGGGAAAGCCCTGGTCGAGATTGCACCTCGACTTCGCAGGGCCAGTACAAGGGCAAATGTTTTTGGTAATTGTAGACGCTTATACCAAATGGTTAGAAGTGGCTCACATGCGATCGACCACTTCTAGCGCTGTCGTCACAGTGCTGCGACAGTTGTTTGCCACTCACGGGTTGCCTGACGTACTCGTGAGTGACAACGGCGCACAATTTACTTCCGAGGAGTTCAGGAGGTTCTTGTCTGATAACGGGATCAGGCAAATGACGGCCGCGCCGTTTCACCCGGCCTCAAACGGGCAGGCCGAGAGAATGGTGAGAACAACTAAAGAAGCCCTTGCAAAGTTGGTATGTGGTGATTGGGGGGTGAAACTAGCTTCGTTTCTCCTGAGACAACATGTTACCCCTTGTTCGGCGACAGGCCGCAGCCCGGCCGAGATGTTAATGGGTCGCCGTTTAGCAACGCTGTTAGATAGGTTGCATCCAGATCTGAACGATCTGAAACCACAACCACAGACCGAGAGTCCGAAGGTCCGGACATACGAAAAGGGTGAGCAAGTGTATGCTCGTAACTATGCCAGTGGTCACTCGTGGCTTCCAGCCACTGTCACCGATGTTATCGGTACTAGAATGTATGTGGTACGGCTTGCAGATGGACGCAAGTGGCGTAGGCACATAGACCAGCTGAGGCAGCGGTGGGCAACTGACCGTCCTACCGTGCAGCCGGCTGAGTCCGCGGAGGAACCCCCATGGCCTTTAGAAGAGGCAGGTACTGTAGAGCCTGAGGGCTACAGTAGCGGTCAAGAGACAGGGCAGACCCCTAATTTTGAACCGCATGCAACGGACGGGGATGTTCCTGACTCTGAGGTCCCAGAGTCAAACGGAGTACCACTGAGGGACAGATGCCCTGAGACGAGTTCACCTCGTAGGTCTCAGAGAACGAGACGTGCACCCACCTACCTAAGTGATTACGACTGTTCATGAGGTATTTTTGCTTAGGGGGGAGGGAATTGTAATGTATTCATAGCTGCCATGAGTACAGGAGGTTTTATGGGAAACCTCCCATAGGAAAGCAATGTTAAGCTTCGTCTTGGACAGAGGATTCTAGTCCAAGACTCGCGACCCAATCACATTCAAGCAAGCTGCAAGCGGGAACGTTTGTGATTGGTCCTTATGCGCTCAACCTGATAGGTTGTTATGTGTATAGTGGGAGTGGCTATGTTAGCCGGGAATGTTTAAATACCGGGCAGTTTCAATGGGCAAACTGTTCGGGCTATCAGATGTTGTACCGTGTCGAAGAAGTGAAGGAAGAGCTGAATAAACTTGAGTCTTTTACTGAAATCACTCTCCGACTCATTGATAAGCGCCGGACTTAACAATTACCTTACCTGACCATGTGTGGGTACAAAAGAGGCTTCAAGGCAGAAGAAAAAGAAAATTCACCACTACAGCTACTGCACACCACAAAGCTGGCACACTGCTTGAGTTAGACTTGGACAGTGGTGAAGTACATAAGTAATCACAGCTGTCAAAAAGGGTATGTTTACTTGCTGCAAATCTTCTCCAACAATTTCTCAGCATCTCTAGTAGGTACTCGTCTAATCTCTGAAGGTGTTGACAAAAAGAGAAGACCGTAGGGCCTAGAGCAGTGATACTCACTCAGTGGCCCAGGAGCCACATGTAGTTCTTTGATGTGCTACCTGTGGCTCTTCTGACCTGTGCTCCCCAATATGGCACCTGCTTCATGTTTAAGAGATTTGGGCAAG